>NW_015151150.1:42086-65677 GCF_000732505.1 Cyprinodon variegatus | reverse complement strand
TTTTTAAGATGCATTTTAGGATGCATTTTTTGAGTCCAGTACTTTTTAAGGAGAGACTCATCTTAAACATGAAGGATAGTGGGCCCTGAGGACCAGGGTTAAGAACTCCTGGCTTAGACTGTATTATCGCTTTAGTATGCCATCAGGATTGGCAAAGGCTTTGTAACAAGCCGTTCATTTGAGTCAGCTGTGTTGGAGCAGGGATTCATCTAAAACCTGCAGGACAGTAGATCTTTAGGACCATGGTAGGACACCATAAGTGTAGAGGACAAGCCTTTAAAACAATGTCTGAAGGTGAACGTAGCTACAAGCCAATGTCCTTTTTTAACTCTTAAAAAAATGTTTTATCAATCATCCCATGGCTTTGGCTGTTACAGTCTATGTTCCCTGAACTGTGTTGTTTTTTTGTAAAGAACATGAAGAACCTTACTAAGTGCTTGTTCTAGAGTGGAGAACCACAATATGTTTAAGGCTGTAAGGTTGGGTTAAGATTTTGGCATGTCTGACCTGAAGTAAAGTTAGGTAAAATGATTGAAGCAAGTGAGAAAAGTGTTTGTTGTATTGTTTGCAAGTGTTGTTGTGCATCAGAATCCTGGAGAAAGGCCAGGTTTTCTAAGGTTACCTTCGGTTCTTGACCCAGTGCCCATAAACACTTCCAGATGGAAAGCACTCCAGGAGCAGGTTTTATAGCCTACTAGTCATCAACGTTCTTCCAACCCTTTTTTTCCCTGACTCTTTTTAAAGTTCCTCCTTCAGCTTTATTTTTTTCTGTTCTCTTCTCTTTCTGCTTTTTCCTTCTAATGCTTGTGCTTCTTCTATTCACATATTCATATCTTTTACTCCTTTTTTTTACCCCTTAAATCTTTTTAACATTTTTCATACGCTTGGTAATGACCTTTTTGTTAGATAGATTTACTAAAGCCATGGTGAATGATAAGAGAAACCATGAATGCCTTTCTGAAAATATATTATATTATCGAAAGAATGGAGCTTCACATCACATGATTCAAACATGGAGGTCAGACTCTGCGTTTCTTACCTGACAAACACAAACTCTACTGTAGCCTGCATAGCCATTTAGAAAAGTCTGTGCTTTTGTCATGCACAAGTATGTCAAGAAGACGGCTCATCATTGAAGGTGGATTCCAAAGTTTTGGCTGTTCTAAAAAGAAAGCTCCTATCTAATTTGCTTTGTATCTTCCTGTTTAGAACTGTACTTTCCTCACTGAGGTACAGTATAGCGACTTCAACTGGAAAGTTAGCTAAACTCTCCATCATTCATGAACATGAAAGATTTGTTCCGTCTTCACATTGAAACCAAATAAGATTAAATTATGTCACGAGTGTTAAACTAAAACAGAATCACCAATAAAAAAAAAAAAAAAAAATGGAATTACCTACACATGAAGTACCATTTACTGTGCTAATAAAGTTCAGTGCTTAGCTGACTGCTTATACCAGGCATGTCTGTAGTCTGTCCTTGAGGGCTGCTGTCCTGCAGGTTTTTTTAGGTTTTTATGCGTCTACAAAGCTGATTATGATAATTGGGGTTCAGCAAAAGCCTTTTTTTCAGCTATCAATGGAAATTGGCTGTGCTGAAGCAGGGAAACCTCTTAAACCTGCAGGACAGTGGTCCATGAGGACTGACTTTAGACATGCCTGGTTTATACAGGTACAGTGGCTAGGAAGGCACGTAACATCTAGTTACAAAAATATGCTAAGGTTAACGTAAATAAAGCTTAATACACATTATTTAAAGCTAAACTATTACCTGAAAGGCATAACAAGAATCAGTTCCTACTATCTCTATGTTTTACATAAAACCATGTAACCTGGATGTCCACATCACAGATATTTTTTTAAGAAAACTATTTATTTATCAATGTTTTGGTCAAAGTCTACACCAAAATACACAATTTGTACATTCTACTGATTCCACAGCTCCTGAAAAGGAATAAACTTCAGGTCATTTAATTTAAACTTATCCTAAAATGTATTTATGTCCTTTGTTGCTCGTTTGTGTGCATGACATTGATCCATCCCTTTCCAGAGGGGCTGCTAAAATATTTAAAGTGAAGCTTGACTGATCAACATCCAGTGGACATTCTCAGTCATCCAGGTCATGCACAAGCATTAAACAATTCAATCTAGTGAAGTTTTTTAGAAAATGTTCTCCTCTCATCTAAGAGGCTTCTTCAGCTCTAACTCATGGTGGGGAGCACTCAGATTAATATAATTCAATTAAGTTTTTTTCAGTAATTATGCAGATTTACTTTTCCTGGGAATGTGCACAGGTAGGCTTTACTATAACTTATTGAAGTTAAGAGCATGTGTTGGATTTAATGTTGGATGTTTGTAAAAGCCTAGGGTAGGAGAAAAAGTAGGGGAAATTTACAACAAAAATAAAAAAATGTTGTCTCATGAGGCCGAATAATTTCAAAAAAGTAAACCAATGAAACAGTCTGGACAAAAAGGATGTTACCCTTAATATTTTGATGCAAAACCATTGAACTAATCACTGCAATCAAGTGATTCCTTTAACTTTTAAATTAGACTCTCAGTAGGTGGTTTGACCCATTCCTTTCCATTAAGCATGTTTCCTTCTTCCAAAGATGCTCGATAGGATTTAGGTCAAGGCTCATTTATTAATATTGAAATTATTAAAGCTACAGTGTGTAATTTTTAGCGACATCTAGCGTTCAGACTGCAGACTGCAGCAACATGAACATCTCCCCCCCACCGCATCTCCCCCCCAACAGTACGGCGAGCGTTACGGGACAAAATGTCTTCCACGACGTCCGCATCACCTACCTTCTCAAGTGATGAGGTTTGTTCACATAGATAATTTTAATACTGCCATCTATTGTTCAGTACCGTCTCAGTTCATCTCTCTCAACTTGCCGTAGTTACTTTCGAGCGTAATGGGCGATCTCGCAATCGCTAGTTTCTGCCGTAGCGAAAGATGTCTGCCTCCATGGCTGCGAGACCCGCTCCTATGTAATTATAAATAACGAATTCTAAGGCAACGCAAATATTAAGGTTAAGAGGCTGAGCTCGTAGATGATGATAAATAACATAGTTATGTATAATATATTACATTTCTGACTGTATATCCCTGTAATTATTACACACTGTAGCTTTAAAGCAGTTATAAGGAAAATACAGGTGTTTGCTCCTTGGGTTAAAAAGTACTGAATTGGGATACATTTCAGTGCAACTGAGTGAGTTTTGTTTCTCGTTTGAAAAGGTTTGCATTTCTGCTGCACTTATCAATTTAATCCACTTCAGTTTATTTATATAGCGCCAATTCACAAAACCTGTTCTCTTAAGACACCTTTTAATTCAACTAGATCATACAATCAAATTGATTCAAAGTTTTCTCTCTAAGGAAAACTATAATATACTGTAGGAGTGACAAAGAATTAGGGGGGACATAAGATGGCTTTGATCCCTCCCACAGGATTGGCCAAGGAGGTCCCATTGGGGGTGTTAATGGTCGTTAGGGGGTTCTGATGGGTGGCTAACTCCCACATCATAGTGGTTTTGGTCATATGCCTCATTGTAGTGTATATCAGGTGAGGGCGGGTGGGAGGTGAATCTTCTGGGTATTGTTCCTAAAGGCTCTTTGTAAGTGGTTGAAAGGTTATGTCTAAGATCACCTCCTTTGTTGAGAGATGGTTTTTCCAGGTTAACAGAGATGGCTTGTTTAACCGCTCGCTCAAACCATCTTTCTTCCTTGAACAGAATATTCATATTGTTGCCTCAAATGAGTGTCCTTTAGCCTTCAGTTGTAGGTGAACAGCTTAGTCCTGTCCTGAGGAGCTGGCTCTCCTGTTTTGAGCCATGCGCCTGTGTAGCAGTTGCTCCAATTTACAGATCTGTGCCCTCTTCACTGCGCTGAATGGTATAAACCATGATGTCGGTCTTGTTTCTGGATGTCCTGTCTTTGGGTTGAACCAGTTTTTGTCCTAGTGTGTTGCCAGGTTTGAAGTGCACAGGGATCTGGTACTGGTTGAAAATCCTCCTGAGTTTTTCAGAGACACAATTGACATATGGAATGACGATGTTCAATGACGATCCAATAGGCACAAAAGTAAAAAAGCTTTAAATGTCTCTTAAACTTTTTCACAGTGAAGGAAAGCTAGAGTTTCTCTTTTTTTGTTTCTCTTTTTTTCTGAGTTTTTAAAGTTAGATTTGTATTTGCTATGTCTGGAGCCTCTATATATTCATAAAATCTTAATGTACAAAGGACTGGAAAAAATACCTCAAATACCTGAATGGAGGAGTGCAAAGCCAGGGCTATACTGATAAGCTATTATTATTATTATTATTATTATATTGAATCTTATTGTTATAAGAATAATGAGTGTTTGGATGCTTGCATAGTGACTTCCTTTGTAGACTTCCAGACTGAGGTTACAACAGCTTATCTTGCCATAATCACTTATTCCTTTATTGTGTTATAAAGGTGTAGAAAGGTATTTGATCACAACAGATTTATGTCATCCGTCATCGGATCTTTTATGCAGAACTCTAAGTTAAGGTTTCATTCAGCAGAAAAGTAGAATGTGGAATTCTGGCTGTGTTTTCAGAAAAATTCATGAGGACAACAACACCCTTAGGCGTAATTTGTATGGAGATGAAGTTTATGACTGTGGTGCATATGAAATTTGAAACAAACTAGAAGCACTATTTATTTGTTAAGTGCAATAAATGTTCCAGCTAAGAGTAATTACTTGCTGCTTAATGGGGTTCTAATTTACAAATTATGGCATTGAAAGTGAATTCCAATACTCAGCTTTCTGTGTTCATATTTAAGCTAGGTTGTGTATTGAAATACACACCTCAGACATTTTATCACCTCTTCAGGAGTCTTTGTCAGATCTGTTCGCTAAAACCAGAACATTTTGTTAAAGTGCTGACCTTTTTAAGCAACATATACAATTATATTCATGTTTTCTTTAGGATTTAAATTTTCTTCCTTGATTTGGACTGAAAAACATGTGACACTTTAGGCTGTAACCACTGAGCTCTTTATAATCACCATCAGTAATGAGTGTTGTAAGCTCACTGGGCTTGGCAGGCTGAACCAGTCTGCCAAGGAACCAAACAGGGACACGGATGTATGACGGTCAGCAGATTGAACTCTCTTCTCGTAAGTGTGTGGACAGATACAGTACATCAAGACACCTGTCATTCAGTACAGTATTTACATCAGTGGGTTTAGTAGCTTTGAGCAGCTCCAGTACCCTGCTCAGATGACACAGACTTTATAGCCACCCTCTTTTCTTATTAGTTCTTTCAATCTTAAACCTGCACACGTACAAAGTGGTGCTTATACTGTCCTCTGCAAGGATGGGTTGTACTAGCAAGGAGAGGGAGTCTGTTTTTTGTCTCTCCGAGCTGTTTAAGAGCATTACCACTTATGGTGGAGCTGATGGAAGGCTTGCCTCTGCCAAATAATGGGACGCGGTGTAGTCTATTTGCTTAGAAAGGCTTACCTCTTTCTTCTATATCAGAAAGGCTGTTTCATCTTGTCTTTATAGCCACTTTGACCCTTCTGTCCTTCCCTCCACACCCCCAAGGAGCAGTGCTGAGGTAAAAAACATATTGAGAAAAAAAAATTCATACAAAGAGTGGATAAACGTGTCTAAAATGCATAGTTTTTAAAATTGCTGCTGGTTTTTTTAATGGAAGCTTTTTAGCACTGACATCAATATCGATCAGACATAAACTCAAAAAGATCCAAAGGCACTTCGGATAACTTGGTTTACATTTCCCACTGGCTGCTTTTCCATTTATATTAACCTTGAAAGCAAATCGCTTAAAAGTGAGAGCATATGTGTTTGTCTTTAAATGTATAAGTGTGAAGTTATACTGAAGGGAGGTGGCTTTTGAACACTTTCACAAGGACAAGGGTAGCCCTTAAGAACTTCAAGGCTAAACAGTTGAAGTGTAAATGGAACACATTGCTTTTAAACAACAAAGGCAGTTTGCAATGTGTGGGTGGTAAATGCCAAAACGATGTGTTTTCAACAAATGTAGAGTTGCTAAAAATAAAAGAGATTGCTTAATTTTCAGTTGTTCAGTTGGAACAGACGTTAATTTTAAATTTAAATACGAAGTTTATTAGGCTCTGTATTTGCTACGGTGCTCCCTGATTTTAATGCTGCAGATAAAAACTTATGTTTGATCAAATTCCCTTCAGAGCATGTGAACGGAGAGGAGCAGAGCACAATTCCGATTTCACGCTCAGAAGGATGTTCGCTCCGCCGCCCAAAGTTGCACCAGGAAGGTCCACTCAAAATCCGCTCCGCGCTCACCTTAATTTTACTGCCGCTCCGGCGAAATTGCTCCACAATCGCTCAAATTATCAGGAGAAGGCATTTTCTGACGTCTTTCCTTCATGTAATTATGCCAGGGCCCTGGGACACATGGCACTTTATTTAATGATGTGACCGATAGGTGTGTATTGTCCTATTTAACTGGTTATTAAATTATCGCACTGTATCCCAGCTGTGGATGTAACACTTAGATCCATTCATGTTTCCCGCATTTTCTATTTAATTATTAATTTATTCTACTAGACTACATTAAAAAGGTCACTTCACATTCCATTGCAAATGAGATAATAGCGTATAATGCATGTATGTGATCCATGTTGCGACAAGCTACTATAAACGGTCCGGTCGTCTGTCTCCACTGCAATCATCACTGACATTGGTGTTGGATGATCTGTTAAGTTTAAGTCTTATTTCTACTGTTGCCTGAGATTCATTAAGGTTGTTATTGGCTAATTACTTCAATGTTTGAGTTGCATTCATGATGTTCAGGGGCAATAGCACACCTGTGTAGTATATATGCATTAATTGCATAAAATAACATTTGAGTGATCCATCAGCCTTTGCTTATTGAAACACAGATGGAAAAACATATAAGATTTAAAAATATATATATATGGATTTAGCCTTTTACTTTTTTACCATCTGGTGTAAAGTTACAGAAAAACATTAACGTCTCATATCAATGAACTTCAGTCAATAAACCATTTCATAAACAAATGTTATTTTATGTTGAAGCAAATATGACACTTTATACTATTCAGTTTTGCGGCACGTGTCTGTTCTCCTGTCTTAAATTCAGTTTTTTCCTCTTTCTGTCCTCTGTTGGAGTGTTCACCACATATATAAGCCACCAAACACCAATACACAGTCACCATCACTCAGACAGGTCATCTATGTGCACCTTTACTCGTAAACAATCACTTTTCATTCCAAGTCGGTACAGGAAATAACCTCCTCATGCTGCTAGACAGACTGTCTACGTCAGAAGCTGTTAAAGCAAGGCACATCTTTTTTGTTTCACCTCGATATGTCACCAGGGAAACGTTGACTTGTTGCTTATTTAGCTTGGAAAATAGTCCAGGCTGGAACATTGTAAGATTGAATATTAGTTCTCATGGAAACAAAGGGGATTGTGAATACCTTAACCCAAAATCAGAAAGGTTTCCAAGTAATATATAAATTGATAGATTATGGTATTGGGTGTCTAAACAGCTCTAACATTTTTAGAAATTTCTATGCATATTGACACACGCATGCATCTTACTTTTTAAATCAGGAGGGACATATGACAGACCCCTTTGGTCAGCATACAGCCTGAATCAGAGCCAATATTTGTTTTGAATTTGATCTCACTCTGCTGATGTAAAGTTCAAGTCCTAAGATACTGGCTGCCCTTCAAGGCAGAGCTGAGAAAATATACTTTCTTAGTTCAATAATACTAAGATGTAGAAAAAACAAAACAAGTATTCCTAATCCTGGCTCGAAAAGTGAGTTGTTTTCCAGCCCTTAAGGCTGTGAAATCAAAAAGAGAGAATCAATCATGTGATCAAAGAATGGATTCTATTATTTGCTGGTTCAATGAGATGTCAAATTGCATGTACTTGAATGGACAAAGTTATTTTTTACCGCTTTTGAGGTCAAGCCACCATCACTCACCCATTATTAATTCTTATTTGTGTCTTAGGCATGAGTTGTCTATACAACATAAACAAAAAAAAAACATAGTCTATGTGAAAATTAAACATAATCACTCTTCCAGAGATTGGTTCTGTTTAATTTTCGAACTATGTACAAACTATGGGTCAGATCAGCCCCATATTTTATGATGTACCCTCCAAAAAGGGATACAAATAACAAGCATTGACCTTTTAAAATCGTTCCATATTGCATGTAACTTGTATTGAAACAATTACATGAATATAATCGTTTATACATTTTGAAGAATCTTCTTTTGGAATGTCATGGTTTAATATGTATTATACAGATTCTGAACTTTAAGCACTTTGACCTAAATCATAAAAAACTAAAAAAATGACCTCCATACTTTACTAATTGTCATCTGAGCAACAAAAAGCACATCAATTTGTTCATTTTAGGTTTTTGTTTGTAGGAGTTTTGTAGTTATTTTTTACTCTACATGTTTGGTTGAAGGAAATTCTTTGTAGCAAGTTTGCAGCTGCATAATACAAAGTTAGAACGAAATGTATCATTTTCAGCTTTAACAGGTGCGTCCTGAGAGGAAAGCAATGCTTTGCTAACACTATTTTCATTGGGAGTGGGGAGCTGCTGAGCCTGAAAGAGGACATTATTGGACGTTTGAAGGAATATTTTGAGGATCTCATGCTTACTTGCCTTCTGTGGTGGAAAAAAAGCGGGGGTACTAGGGGCTCGATTAGTTTTTCACTTAGGCTCAAGTCACTGAGGTGGTCAAAAAAACTCCACAGTGGCAAGACTTCAGGGCTGCAAGTGGGCCGTACTTTAGAGCTCTGGATGTTGTCAGGCTGTCTTTGGCTGACACGCCTCTTCAACATCACATAGTGATCCTGGACAGTGCCCCTGGATTGACAGACTGGGGTGATGGTTCTCCTGCATAAGAACGACTGGGACTGGCGGGTGTGTTCCTATATCACACTCTTCACCTTCCCCAGTAAGGTCTATGGCAGGATGCTGGAGAGGAAAGTCTAGCTGATGGTCAAACCTTGTGTTAAGGAGGAGCAGTGTGGTTTTCTTCATGGCAGTGGAACAATAGACCAGCTCTACACCCTCTACAAGGGGCTCGAGGGTTCATGGGAGTTTGCTTAACCAGTCCATATGTGCTTTGTGGGCCTGGAGAATGTATTTGACCAGGTCCCTCGTCGTGCTCTCTGGGGGGTTCTTCAGGATTATGGATCAGGGGTCCTTTACTAAGGGGCCACCCGGTCTCTGTACAGGTTTGCATTGCTGGCATTAAGTCAGACATGTTGCTATGTGCATGCTGGACTCCAACATGGCTGCCCCCATCAGTTGTCCTGTTGATGCCCTTTATGGATAGAATTTCTAGATGCATTCAAAGACCGGAGGCACTCTGGTTTTGGGGCAGGCAAATCTTGTCCCTGCTTTTCGCGGATGATGTGGTTCTGCTGGCTCCCTTCTGCCAAGGGATGTAGCATGCATTGAGGTGGTTTAAAGCAAAGTGTGAAGCGGCCAAGATGAGAATTCCTCCACGTCCATCAATGGAAAAAGGTGGCCCTGCCTCTTCAGGTTGGAGGAAAGTCCCTACCTACCTCAAGGTCATAAAAGAGCCTGTTTAAGGAGCTCTTGAAGCTCTCTTGAATCAGATACTAATTTCAATTTTGGAATTGCCACATGGAACAGTTGTAAACGTTTTTCTCAGCTTTACAAGAATTTTGTACCCTATTTTATTCTTTTGGAAATAAGCCAAGGGGAACTTTTGCATGGTGAGAACAAGTTAATTTGTTTTCAAAAAGCCGTTAATATCTCATATAGTTAAACCTCTAGATACCAAGAAACCCATGAGATTTTATTTATTAACGGGTACTAGCTGCATATTTGTAATACTGAACACTCAAGATCAAGGTTTCATTTTTCCTTCTTATCTGTTATCTTACTAAATACATCTCACAATATACCCTTATTTATTTATTGCATGGGCCATTCCTTTCTTGCCAGTTTTGTTTTAAGTCATTTGTCAACTTCTTATGGTAAAGGTTGAAATTATATGACCTGATTAATAAATCTACCTGCATTAAGTTTTTATATGATTTAATGACAATACATATTGCTACACATATGCAGCTAGAACTTAGAAAAGATGTTTAACTCCTTTATAAACTGCTTTTCATAGAATATTTCAAAACTTATTCATACATGTTTTAGTGTTATTTGTTTGTTTTGTTCATCTGACTGGTCTGGGTTTACTTCTCTACTGTCATGTTCCCTTATGTTCAAAGCATGCATAAATTCAAACCTATGTAGTAATGCAGTAATGTACTATTGGTATACTTTGCTAGCCTTTACTTTATAGCTGTGAAAAACATCCATTTTCAATGGTCATCCCGTTTCCCCTCCGTAAAGGCCTTAATGATTAAAGATGAGGTTGCTCATTGGCTTCATCTTTTTTTTTGTGAATTCAGTGCAAATAAATTTGTTATTGATTTCAAAATTGTCATTTAACTTCCTGTATGCTCCCTCAAGTAGCATTAAGTAATATTATAGAAAACTACCTTATAAAATAGTACATGTGGGTCCATTTAGTGCCTTACAAAACCAGCACTCTAAACGAAATACAGATGAGCAAACATGGAGATTCAGAGTCTGCACAGTAGTACTGTTCCAGATCCCGATTAGATTAGATTGCATCAGATTTGGTGACATTACATTAGTGCTAACCAGATTACTCTATTCCTCATCCAGCACACTTTACCTCCTAATGCTCTTTGTGCCTCATTAGCCAGGAAACAGCCACCAAAGGAAGTAATTAGAAGATCTTCAGCATCTTCATCCCTCATGGAATCACACAGTGGATATATTAATCTCCCTCTAGGTAGTACAAGCACCTCGCTGGCCTTTTGTCAATATCAACATTTGTTGTAAGTGATGAAACAGCGGCTGCAAACTTTTCTGTTTTATTTGACTTCTGTGTCTAATGCGTGCATCTCTAGTGTGAGAAAAGATTGGTTGAGGAATGTCAAATATACAGGCTGGAGCAACAGTGGGGAAAAAATAATGATCTGAAGCTCAGTGTCAAGGCCAGATGTCTGCAGTCCAAGTCTCACCTCATAAATAGCTTACCTCGGGTTCTGGCTCATCAACCACGTCCATTATACAGCTGGATGTGTGAGAGTGAAGGCTCTTTAGTCGTACAGTATGTGCTTACTTTGTGGCCCTGTTTGTTCTTATCAGGGATTGTATGTGGGCTTGTGTTTCTGTGTGTGTGCGGACAAATCTGTATGTTAGGGCAATCGTTGTAGAGAACATACAGACATCAAAGCAGCTGTGCATTCATTTACCATTTTAACCTTCCTTAATGACGCAACTCACGTCCGTGCACAGATGAAGGATTTGCGGGCGGCCTCATCGCTGCACTCATCATGAAATGAATGGCCACAATAAAGCAGCGGGTTGAAACAAAGGGGTTCATCTGTGTCTGTGAACTCACACACAGACAATGGCAAAGAGGTGGGATGAAACAGAGAAGACCTTGTTGTTCACAGACAGGAGCTGTGGGCAAATTATTCCCTTTTTGTTTCACATTGTGGGTCTCTTATCTGTCTGTCTTCCTTTAAAACAAAGCAGATATGTTTGATGCTGCTTCTACATACAGTTTTTTTTCTAAAGTGTTTACCTCCTTTGAAATTGTTCACAAAACAGCCATAAACTTCAGGGTATTGTATAAGGATTTTATCTTGCACCATTTTGATCTAAACCATTCAACCATAGCTGTGGCTGTGTGTGCGTTGTCATCCAGCTGGAAAAAAAACTTTCTGTCTTAGTCTACAGATTATGTTCCGGCTTTTTGATTCATCCATATTCTTACTAGCTTAACAGCCTGACAGTCTCTCTTCTATGGAACAAATTCCTACATCATGATGCCACCACTATGTTTTACTGAGGGATAGTTAGTTCATAGTAATTTGGAGTCAATTTTCTTCCAGAATCTGCCATTTTATGTTGGATTAAATATTTAGTTATTACAAAGTCATAATTCTGGCAAAGGTGCATGTGTCTAAAAAATACTGATATGAGCAGGTATATCTAAAACTCATGCAACATTCTGAACGTTGTTGCATATTCAAAACCATGAGCTTCTTAATATGTCACACGCATGAGTTCATCCTTCTTCTCTGTGTTCACAGCTTGCTTTTTATGTGCGTAAAGATTCTTTTCTGCTGGTATAAACCTATTTATGTGTGTTCATGTCAACTATTGTCATTTAAGGGTGGTGTCACTTCCAGAAGCACAATCCATACCAGCTTTTAGCATGCAGTACCAAATATAGATGCGGGTCGCCCTCGATTTTATTTAGTAAAAAAGACCTAAATTACTAAATTTAAAATTTCCCTCCCCAAAAACAGTAAGCGTACTAAAACATAATGTGTTAAAGGTTAATAAAGTATTTCCTGAGATAATAAATGCCTTATAATTCTTTCTGCTTTATCACTCGTCTGTGCAAGTCTAGTACTACTACTCCTCTAGTCCACTACTTCCTGGAATTACCTCTTTCGGCTTTGGATTTAAATGGAAATCGAGTCTTCTTGAGTTTTATGTTTACCTTTCGTGTTAACATTATGGTATATTATGTATATTCTAAAGGAAGAAACAACTAAAATGCAGATATTATTGTTTAATCATAATTTGCCAGACTGCTCCGAACATGTCCGATGATGTCGTCAGACAAGCAGTTTGTAAGAGAAAATGTAAAAAGCATCAAATTTGTCTCAGAAAGGTCATAAAACATTTTTTAAAGATGTGTATTAGCATTCTTTATTGAGTTAAGGATAGAAATAAGTAATTTCTGTACCATAATTACATTATTTATGGAAACCCGGATGTATATCTGCTTGGACATGCACATGTGAGCTGATTATACGGATTGTGCTTCCGGGACGGCCCAGGTAGTGACAGGTGGAAGCAACTGGAAAGAGTGAACTACATGTGATTGGCTACTTTACAAAAAATACCGGCTTTTGGGAAAGTACTGTTTTCTTCCTAGTCACAGCTAGTAATGTTAGCAAGGCGTCTTCAGGTAACTGTTCTCTTCAGGATTAGAAAATGTAAAAAGCATCAACATTTCCTCAGAAAAGTCATCACATATTTTTTTTAAAGATGTGTATCAGCATTCTTTAGTGAGTTAAAGAGAGAAATAGGTAATTTTACTACAATAATTACATTATTGAAACCCTGATGTATATCTAGTTGAGCATGCGCAAATGAGCTGATGGAAAGGATCGTGGTTTCGGGACGGATCAGGTAGTAACAGTAATCATCCATGGTCACTAGATGAGCAGACATATTTCGCAATGCTTTACGCAAAGAGCTCTCCCCAAAAAGCATTATAGGACTTGGTACAGTGGCTCGCTGTCGTGCGACAATGTGCACTAATAACAAAGATGGTGCAGGCACCGTGCAGTGGTGGCGATGTTACTGAGTAAACTGACTTCACTATAATGTCGTATATATATGCACCGCTTTATGTAGTGATTGAGGGATGTAGGGGTTAGGGCGGATGTTTGGATACAGCCTTGTTTGTTCCTTAATGTTCCTCAACCCGATTTTCAAACCTCAACTCAACAGCTGCATTATAAAATACAGACAGGCTTTGGAGGTTGACGGATTGTACAAAATTTTTAATTTAGAGAAATACAGGGAGAGGTTTACAAAAAAAGCCTCCATATATTGGAAGTTTTTAATCACTAAATCTAAAAATCCCTGTATAATTGTCTTTCTAACTGAATTTTTGATTCCTTATTTTATGGAATCAAATATTAAAATTCCTTTAAAATGCAATGTGGTTTTAAGGTGGAAGGGGTATAAATGCATTTGCCGTGAATTGCATTTATTGAGTGAATTTATTTCCAACAAGAATATGGGGTTATGATAATAAAATGATAAAGCACAGAACCCATATTGAAACTGCTAAATTATTCTTTCACTGCTCACATGGATTAGCAAAGTCTGTTGTTGCAGTTACAGTTTTGTAGGTAGACAGGAGCAGGCGAGATGACTTTATCAAGGGATCCTAAAATTCATTTTTAATGATACAGACTTTCAGTCGTGGATCCTAGCAAGCTTTTGGTTTTAATTTTCTTTTTTTTCCTTTGGGCCCAATTACATATTCAGCTCCTGTAGAAAGTATGACTTAATACCAAGCAACAACCACTGCTTTGTTGTTCACACTCAGATTAACTGCTAAGATCCTCCTTTTGAAACAGTTTGTGGATGTTGGTCATTTATGACAAGTTTGGTTACAATAAAAATGTCCTTCACTAATGGCCTTCATGTAAAGTTTGACTGGAAAATTCAGTTTGAAAACTATTCCAAACAAGCCGTTAGGGAATCATTAGTTGGTTAACATGAACATTTATATACAACTGCAGAATCTTGAGTTCATCAGTGCCAGCTGTACTTCACACTCGGCTATACCGAGAGAGGGCTGCTGCAGACGTTAGTCCTGGCTGCAGTTGGCGTCGGAGGTGTGCTGGTTGCCCCTGTCCTCTCAACATGGGAACTTCTTTTAAATTACCCACTAAATCAGTAAATGGGCCATTTAGTGAGGTTAAAAGTAATATGTTCTCGCCTCAAATGATCTTAAAAAGTACTTTAGTAGAACAACGGCAACAGAAATTGAACTTTTAACTTAATATTCTGAGCTCTGTAAGCGCTCCACTGGAAGCTGCTGCTGCCGCAGTGCATGCTGGGTCAGCTGTCAGTCTGGAGAACGGACAAGTCTGCTCTGATGCATCCATGGTAAATAGGGAGGGGCGAGAACAACATCCGGTGACCTTTTCGGTCTTCTGTTCTTATGATTTGGAAAGTCCTAGGGCTTAGGCTGATGATGTTTCACAAGCATGAGCACATGAGAACGCACAAGTACAGTACACATATTGAGAAACGGCCTGATTCTCTGTAGAGTAGCTTCTTCGTTCAACTGGCTGACTGGTAGCTCATGGTTTCCCAGTGAACTGGGGATGACGAAATACTTTCTGAACCTAATGATTTATCTACCTATTAAATCATTTGGTTTTGGGTTATTTTAAGTCACATTGTAAGAATATTGGCGTCTCTTAACTTGTAGTTTTCTTAAACGTTTCAAATCACGATAAAACACTGATATATATTTTAGATGAGAAAACTTGGATTGTGTTTTAGAATATATTCCCACACATGCTTTCATTTGTTGAAGTGACATTTCTTGACAATTGCATTAAAGAAAAAAATTATTTAAATAAAAAAAAAATGAGTTCACCAGAGCATTGACCTGAAAGCCCCGGGATCATCCGTTGTGTCTGAAACCAGCAGGTCGGCTTTTATCGTATTCAGATTGCAACATCTTTGGCCTTTTGAGGTTCTTTGTGTTTTTGATCGTCTCTGGTCGATTCTACAAATATTCCACATAGGTTATGTGGGTTTTCTATTGTTGTTTAAGCAGTTTCAGAAAAGTTTAGTCACACAAAAATGTCTGAATACAATGATCACAATTGATTTGAATTTTATATAAACAAGTGTTAATAAATTGGCTTGAAGTGTTTAAGAGTCTGAATACAAATTAAAACTCAGTTTCCAACTTAATTTCTTTGGTAACTTGTTTCATGTCCACTCAAATATATAGTTTGGATAGTAACCTATGTATTCAAAAGGATTAGAGTGGATGCTTAATTTTTCATCCACTGTGAAGGCAGGTATACAGTACTGTAACTTTATCATAAGTTTCAACCTTGTTGTTGAAGAGGATAGATCATGCTCAAAATATGCATTAATTATGAACTTGATGTAATTTCCCAATATGCTGATTGGTTTAATAAAAAGTAGGCGTTAGATTTGGACTGACGAGTCATCTGCACATCCAACTAGTTTCTCGGCTTTCTCATAAAGGACTTTTTTGGTCTTCCTTTAATTTTTGTTCTTTTAGAGAATGGCCATTATGGGTGAAACAGGAACCCCAATGCACATGGGGGTTTTTGTTGATCAAGTCATTAAAAAGACTGTTTTTCAATTTCTAATAGGCTTTAAAACTGAAATTGATTCATTGTGACTCTAAATTAGCCATAGAAAAAATATTTATTACACTGTTGGCCAGATTAAAACAATAAGGAGGTACCTTCTGAAGTGCTTTATAAATATTATAGTCTAATTTTAATTTGGTGGGAATAAACCCCTGAGAATATAATTCAACCAGACTGGAATTTTATTTTTGCTGAATTAAAGTAAATAATTTCTAAAATCAGCAATGCCAGTATCTCATCATCACCAACTGACTCTGCTGCTTATGTGATTTAAATAAAGATTGTGTCTCAATGTTTGAAAGGGAGCTGTTATTCAGCTCTAGATGCTAATCTCCATATTTCTCCTTCTGTCTGTGTGAAAATGCAAGTGTTGAGTAATCCCCACCACACACAGTCATGTTGTGTTGTGATTAGTGGCAGCCCACCAGGCTGGATTCAATGACATGCTCAGTGCTTACATTACATTACATTACTTGTTAAAAATGGGTATCATTTCTGCAGGGACAGCGGATCTATTCATAGAAACACATCCAGTACTTTGTAGATAGATCTCATTACTAGTAACAGCAAGCACATTTTTGATTCGAGGCATGTGGACCTGGATCAGAGTCCTGGGCACCTTCTATCCTCCGTGTCATGTCATGTGAAGTGTGTGTGTGTTATGCTGCTTGATAAAAGTTGTGTGAAATGTTTATTGCAGGGAGATAAAAGGCCCCATGAAGCCTGTCTTCACTGTCCACAGACACATGATGACGTCCTTGTGTCTTTTTTCTCCTCACTGATAATCTCCCCATAGAAGTCTGATTTCCATTGCTTGTCGTATTTGGATGTGCCGCTCCTTTTATCTCTGGGATCATGTTCTATCTTTCTGTCTGCTTATTCTCAGTGCCTGTTTGTCTCGCCGTGTTCAAATGCTCGCACACCCCAACCTGCCCACCAAACAAGACACATATACACACTCACATGCTGTCTGATGGAAATGTGAGGGGCATTTTGAATCTCTGATGAGCTTTGAGAATCATGGGCGCAGTGTTTGGTCTGTTTGCTGAGGGACAAAAGGTTGAGCGTGTTTATTTTATGCAGAGAAATATGCCCAGGTGGATTTATCATGTTTGAGAAGTATGCTGTCATTGGCATATTTCTATTTGCGTATTTGAAGCAGCAGGTGTTGATGTGTGGGTCATTTGACCAGGATATATAAGGAAAATTAGGAAATAAAAAATGCGATTAAGTTCCTTTCCAGGAATGTTCTTGCATATAAATGGAAATGAAAAAGAATGGACACATTTTTTGTTTCCAAAATGCATTATTATTATTTACAAACTGATTCATATCATGTTGCCTGTTTCTTTTCTTTATATGCTGTTTTTGATCCTCCTTAAAGTTTCTTTTGATCATTTTGTATTCATTTCAGTTTTCTTTATGTCCTTGGATTTGTCCTTTGTCTTACTTTTGACCTGTTTTTCTTTCTTTTGTATTCATTGCTTCCCTTTAATCCTTGCACTTTTATCACTGGGGGTGACAGTAGCGTAAGATGAAGAGAAGTTTGTCCTGCATCAAGCAGACTTAGCCAGATCGGGTTAAGGCTGGTTTGAACCTCGGCTCCATCTGGCGGAGGTGTTGAGTCCTTGGGAAAGACACTTCACCCCCATTGCCTACTGATGATGGTCAGAGGGCTCTGTGGCGCCTCTGTATTGCAGCCTTGCTTCTGTCAGTGTGCCCCAGGGCAGATGTGGCTGCAATTTAGCTTACCACCATCAGCATATAAATGAATAGGTGGAAGACTGAATATAGTATAACGCATTCGGGGTCCTTGGATTTGAAAAAGCACTTTAAAAGTGCAAGCACATTAACTGCTTACCATTTCCTTCCTTTCTGTCTCTGGTTTATGCAATACTCATATGTAGTCTGAAATAGGATTATTTGCCATATATTCACACTTTAAATAACTAATGTATGTTACATGTCCATTCTAAAATGTCTGAAAATGACGAAACACTTCTGTTCAACGATACTTTATTTTGACAATGTTTGTTATTCTCTTAATCTTTTTCATTTTCTGTCACCATGAATTAAACCCCTGATTGGTTTACCTCTGTCTTTGTAGCCGGTGGAGCTGACCAATGCCCTGGAGATCAGCAACATTGTCTTCACCAGCCTGTTTGCCCTGGAAATGATTCTCAACATTTTAGTCTATGGACCTTTTGGCTACATCAAAGATCCCTACAACATCTTTGATGGCATTATTGTGGTGATCAGGTAATTAACCAAAGTTTGTGATCGCTGATAAAAGATAAAGGTGTACTGAAGTTCCCCATGAAAAGAAAGAAAAAGGTCAGAAAATATAGATTCTGTTCTGTTTTCTTTAAGTCTAACAACAAGGGGCGGCGGACCCTTTCAAATGAATAAACTCTTTACTTTTACAAGTTTATTAAGAGCAGAAAGCTTCTAACATCAGTAGCCTTAACTGTTGGCTTGTTAGACCCAAAAATAACTAAAGGAATAAATAAATGCAGGTTTAATCACACAACAGTTTTTATATACTGTAGATGGCTGTTTTGTCAAAATGATTAATGAAATAGATTTTTATCAAAAGAAGAACATTATTTAGTAGCTTGATGAAAATAAGTATTCTCCTATGATTGAGAACTCCACCCAATAAACTTAAAATAAGTAAAATACAGATCTTACTAACAGAATAATAGATTTAATGACATATACAGAAATTAATTGTGTGTTTATTTGTGTTACAGTGTTTGGGAGATTGTGGCAAGGCAGGATGGTGGCCTCTCTGTGCTGAGAACGTTCCGACTAATGCGGGTCTTGAAGTTGGTCCGTTTCATGCCAGCTCTGCAGAGGCAGCTGGTGGTGCTGATGAAGACGATGGACAACGTGGCCACCTTCTGTATGCTGCTCATGCTCTTCATCTTCATCTTCAGGTAGTTGGAAGAGCTGTTATAAATCAGTGGAAATGAACAGAAGCAGCTAAAAGTCTCACTTGATGCTCTGATTTCATCTGTGGTTTTGACTTCATTTAAATAATGTAGCTGAACATTTTTTATTTTTTTTCAGAAGACACGAGTCACCCTTCAAAACCTCTGTTAATCCATCTACAATACATTTACCTACATGAAATAAAACTCACAACAAACCAATCGTAAACAATTGTTTTTTTTTAGGTTAAGTGAAAAAACTGAAAATAAAGTCAATAATTCAAGTAACTATCATTATTATCATTTTCAAGACAGTTTGGAGTGAGGCGTTGATGTGACAACATCATGACACCATCCAATATATTTTACAGATACAGGTCTGTAAACTAAGACGGTTTTGCTAATTGATTAATCTGTTGATTCCTTTTTTTGATTAATTAATAAATAATCGAATGCAACTTTATTTATAAAGCACTTTAAAATCTTTCAAGGACCAAAGTGCTGTACGGTTAAACAACATATCACCATTACACAGACTCAAAAAAAACATACAAGCATAAGTGAAAAAAATTTAAATCAGAACTATAAAATCTATAATAAAATAAAAGTAATTTAAAATAATGGATCACAGACTAAAATCAATATCTCACACAGTTTAGAAAACCAAGGCAATGAGATGAGTTTTCAGAGCGACTTAAAATTGGAGAAAGAAGTAGACAATTCAATTTACAATTGAAGGTCGTTCCACATTTTTGGAGCTGCCACAGAGAAAGCATGATCGCCCCTAAGCTTCCGTTTAGTTCTTGGCACCTCAAGAAGCAGCTGATTGGCTGACCTAGGTGAACGGGAGGGTGCATGAAGGTGCAGCCACTCAGAGAGATAAGATGGAGCAAGACCATGGAGAGACTTAAAAACAATTAAAAGAACTTTAAAATTAGATGGCAAAATTTTCTTTAAAGAAGATTTTACACAGAATTTAAACTAAGGGAAGCTAAAATTGCTAACAACTTCTGGAGAGAGTATATTAATGAACAAAAAAAAATTTTTCATCTTGAATACAAAATGTTTCCATATGCTTTTAGAACAACTGCTTTGAGTGGGTTGCTTTTTCAGCTAAAGGCATGTTTCTGAGTTTTAAGTCTTAATTGATCACTAAATCAGTGGATGATTCTTTCAATAACTGATTAATCACAATTAATCATTTTGAAAATGTCAGCCCAAAACTGATGCAACATAAACTCACAGTAGAAAAGTAAATGTTCCTTCCTGAGAAACTTTATGATCACAAACATCAACGACTGTTCCTTCCATTGCATATATATTCCATAAAGGTGAATAATGAGATATCTTGTATAAAGTAAAAGAATTTAATCAAACCTTTGTTTGCATTTACAGGAAACATTCCTGTCAAAAATGCTTTTTTTTATTCTTAAAAATTAATTTCCTGTTCATTTTTTTTTTTTGTGCTCTGTTGATACAGCACAGTGCAAGTACTGTATGTTTTCTATTTGTGAGGTGAAGTACAAAATACTGGAAGATTAAACCTTGGTTTATTTATTTTCTATGCTTTAACAATTATCAAGTTTTCTGGCTCTAAAATGTGATGATGATTGCCTTTGATTAGTAAAAGGAAGAATTTAGCTGAAGGTTTTCAGAAACATTTAGTGCAGATTGCATGCCTGCGGCATGCTTCAGTGCACGTCTATTCTCAAATAAACACATAACCTTCCTGTATTCTCTGTATCTGCATACAAACAGGCCTTGATTTGAACAAACAGCAGCCAAGCTGACCCAGTAAAGGCCGACGCATTGATCCCTTGGCTCTAGTTGCATTTCACTGTCTGTTTTGTTTTTTTTTCACAGTAAAAGGCAGAGTGCAGAGCAGAGTATCTGGCCTGTCATAACAATAACACCCACAATTACTTGTCTGATGTAGCATGGCCTTTCTGTTTTCTGCAGCTTTGACTCTACATCTGTCTTTTTCAGCAGTCAATACACACATGCTGTACATGTAGTATACAGTATATTACTGTAAAGCTGCTACACCCAACCTTTTAGTATTTACAATAAATATGAAATACCTGTCAAAATTTTAAAGGCTATTATTTATTTTCAACATCTGGTGAAGTTCTAACCACAACATTAAAAGTATTTTTTTAGCGCTGTATTTGATTAACCAACCCAAACAAAAAAAATGTTGCATGAATGCAAAATGCTATGTGTGTAGGAAAACTGACACTAAACATCACCCTGAGCTCAGCATATCTAGATTCTGACATTTATGTTGGCATGCTTAATGCTTTGGGGAAGTTTATCCTGGACTGATTGATTGGGTAAAATTTGATGGGAAGATGCCTGAGCATGAATTCAGCATTTTCATAAAAGCTGAAACTGGGACGGAGGATAGTCTAACAACCAATCTAAACATTCAACCAAAGCTATAATAGAAGGCTTTAGTTTCAAATTCTACTTACACAATTGGACAAAATTGCTTGTTGCCCCTCGTTTCATAAAAGAAAAACCGACAATGGTAAATTTTTTAAAATTCTATCAAAATAGTCAAATTGAACACTGGTTTTCCTCCATGCTTTAGAATAATAATGGAAAAAATTACTCTTGAAACAGACTTGGAAAAAAATTATGATGCCCCTAGAAATGATAATAATAATGTTACCAAAGAGAAATGTTTAATCATGCTGTATTCACTAATTAGCATCGCAGGTGTCCACGATCTTGTTAGTAAATTTCTCCACTTTGAGATCAATAAAGTCAATCAATTAATCAATCAGTGGGCCTATATAGGGCCTATATATAGGATTGCATGTGGTCACTGGTGGCATGGTGTGTATCACACTGAACATGGATGAGAGGAACTGAGGAAAAGAGTTTTTTCAGGAGATCAGAAATACAATTATAGACAAGCATGTTAAAGAGAAGGCTTTAAGAGCATTTCCAAGCAGTTTGATGTTCCTGTGATTGCATTTTCAAAAACCTTTTTGTAATCAAAAATTGGAGATCAGATTTTCCATGTCAAGGGATGTTGGTTAGCCTACCTGGATGTGGTTTTAGGAGGACAATTCATGACAAAACAAAGAAACAGATAATGTAAAAAAAAAAAAAAGAGCCCAGAACAGCATCTGATTAGATTTAAGGTGAACCTTGTGCTCAAGAAACATCAGTGGCAGATTGCAACAACCGTTGTGGTATGTGCCAAAGTGGGCATGATGGGAGACAGCCAAGGAGAACACCATGTTGAAAAATAATGATTTAAAAAAAAAAAAAAAAAACAGGCTGGAATTTTCCAAGCTACATGTTGAAATACCACTAAACCTCTGTTATAATGTACCTGGACAGATGAGACAAAAAAATGAAATTTTCGCTAAGGCACATCAGCTCTATATTCACAAATAGAAAGATTTTTGGTATTCATTATATGTATAAGGTCAATTATTATTATTATTTTTTTATATATATATATAAATTTGTCACATTAACTCCTAATGAGATACATTAAATTATATATTTGACTGGAAATTAGCGTATTCAAAAGGGCTGTATGTATACAAAATGTAATGGAATGCATGATTTTTGAAGCCAATTTCATCCCCTTCTAATTATATTTTTGTTGGTTGGAGACATACATATTATACAGCATAGAAAGTATTTTTCACAAGATCTACCAAAACAAAATAAATTATCTACTGAACCAGTATAGCTTATCTTCCCAGTGCCTGTAAAAAGTCTGTGCCAGTCCAATATGCAGCATACAATGAATGTACGCCGTGTTGACAGTTACGCTGTCCATGGTGCTGAAATGCACTGGGCGCACCATTTCACTTCACCTTCCAACACTGAGTTCTGTCTCAGGGGATGCTTGGTGGATCCTCATTGTTGATGGAGGTGGGGGTCCATCAAAATGTATCTAAATTGAACTTTATTGGTGAAATTTATTGGAGGTTACAGAATTCAACGTCTTGTTGGGGTTGTGGACAAACTGCACATATAAGCATTTTGCATTGCATAACACCTAATCGAGGACGTAACATAAATATTTTCAATCAGTAATCCCTCTGTTTATTTTTCGTGTATCTAATAAACAGATCTGTTGTAAACATTTGTCCTTCCTTTTCCTGTTTGTGTTTCTCCCCTCTTCCCCACTCTTCTGCCAGTATACTGGGGATGCATCTGTTTGGCTGTAAGTTTTGCTCTGAGAAAGATGGAGTCACAATTCCGGACAGAAAAAATTTTGACTCCCTCCTTTGGGCCATAGTGACAGTGTTTCAGGTAAGACCTAACCCCCATTTTATTAGTATTTTGTTTCTAATGTCACTAGAGGATTTTCCCCTGATAGTTACCCACTGCTGTCTTATAATTTCTTGGAGTAGATCCCAATTTGTTCAGTTCTCTAGAGCCCATGCTTTTAATTCTTGAAAAAAATGTATTTGGGTTAATATACATTCTCATGGTTTGACACTCTCCTGCTACCATCTTAACCTTGAGAGACTCACACAGACAAAACATTTTTTGACATGAATGAAATAAGTTATTTGGCTCTCAGATCCCGGCAGACGACTTTGATGCCATGAAATGGC
>NW_015151150.1:31585-40673 GCF_000732505.1 Cyprinodon variegatus | reverse complement strand
ACACTAGTTTTCACTAGATTCGGATGGCGCCAATGATCTGCATTGGATGGCACACATGACGTGAAATATATATTTAGAAACATTAAACCAGGGGTAACTAATTAAAAATCAGTGGGGTCTGAATAAAGAAAATCAACCAGTAAATATCCGGAGACAATTTTTATGATCTTTCACTTTAAACAGCATTTAACACTAAAATAAAATGATGTATTTATGCATTCATGTTACATTGAATAAAAAAATAAATAAATAAAATAAAAAAAAATAAAAAATAGAAATTGGCAAATATTGCATCCCGTGCTATCTGAGAGGAGTTGACACTTGTATGATTGTATTCCTGTATATCCATCAGTAGTTAAAGGACAAGAGTCAGCAAATGCAAATTCTGCCCTGTAAAACAATAACAGCGTAATTGTAGCAGTATGATCCAAAGCCTCATTTGGAGCTTTTAAACAGGTTTTGAAAAACTTTGATAATTTGCTGCTGTAATATTGTAGATTTTTTAGAATAAGTGCGAGCAGAGGTGAATAATCAAAAAATAACAGAAATACAATTATAGAGCATTCAGTATTGTAAGAAAGCCCACACTGTTTCTGAATAAATACATTATTGTATGAGTTAAGTTCTGTTCCGTTTATGTCTCTTTTCTTGTAAGTTTGAAATGTCCCATGCTCCTGAATGCCCCATAGCTATCTGACGCTCGCGAATGCATCACACTGGTCTGTGTAGATGCGTGTTTGATTTTCAGTTGAAGACAAAGCTTTGCAGTTTTAAAACCCCCGTCGGCTAATCACTGTTTATTGTTTTGTGTGAATAACAAGAGACTACAACAAATACATCAGTTTAACCTCTGACAAAATCTTTGGATTTAATGTTGTTCATAACATCGCAGGCCGCTAATCCGTGACCTGTGCTTTAAACCGAAGCCAAGAGTAACGAGTAACGTTTGTTTTAAAAATGTAATGAATAGAAAGTACAGATACTTGTGTGAAAATGTAATGAGTAGAAGTCAGAAGTAGGAGGAAAAATAAGTAATGGAGTAAAGTATAGATACTTAAAAAGTGTACTTAAGTACAGTAACGAAGTATTTGTACTTCGTTACTTGACACCTCTGCCTGCTACCATCTTAACCTAGAGAGACTCACACAGACAAAACATTTTTTGACATGAATGAAATAAGTTATTTGGCTCTCAGATCCCGGCAGACGACTTTGATGCCATGAAATGGCNAATCAATCAGTGGGCCTATATAGGGCCTATATATAGGATTGCATGTGGTCACTGGTGGCATGGTGTGTATCACACTGAACATGGATGAGAGGAACTGAGGAAAAGAGTTTTTTCAGGAGATCAGAAATACAATTATAGACAAGCATGTTAAAGAGAAGGCTTTAAGAGCATTTCCAAGCAGTTTGATGTTCCTGTGATTGCATTTTCAAAAACCTTTTTGCAATCAAAAATTGGAGATCAGATTTTCCATGTCAAGGGATGTTGGTTAGCCTACCTGGATGTGGTTTTAGGAGGACAATTCATGACAAAACAAAGAAACAGATAATGTAAAAAAAAAAAAAAGAGCCCAGAACAGCATCTGATTAGATTTAAGGTGAACCTTGTGCTCAAGAAACATCAGTGGCAGATTGCAACAACCGTTGTGGTATGTGCCAAAGTGGGCATGATGGGAGACAGCCAAGGAGAACACCATGTTGAAAAATAATGATTTAAAAAAAAAAAAAAAAAACAGGCTGGAATTTTCCAAGCTACATGTTGAAATACCACTAAACCTCTGTTATAATGTACCTGGACAGATGAGACAAAAAAATGAAATTTTCGCTAAGGCACATCAGCTCTATATTCACAAATAGAAAGATTTTTGGTATTCATTATATGTATAAGGTCAATTATTATTATTATTTTTTTATATATATATATAAATTTGTCACATTAACTCCTAATGAGATACATTAAATTATATATTTGACTGGAAATTAGCGTATTCAAAAGGGCTGTATGTATACAAAATGTAATGGAATGCATGATTTTTGAAGCCAATTTCATCCCCTTCTAATTATATTTTTGTTGGTTGGAGACATACATATTATACAGCATAGAAAGTATTTTTCACAAGATCTACCAAAACAAAATAAATTATCTACTGAACCAGTATAGCTTATCTTCCCAGTGCCTGTAAAAAGTCTGTGCCAGTCCAATATGCAGCATACAATGAATGTACGCCGTGTTGACAGTTACGCTGTCCATGGTGCTGAAATGCACTGGGCGCACCATTTCACTTCACCTTCCAACACTGAGTTCTGTCTCAGGGGATGCTTGGTGGATCCTCATTGTTGATGGAGGTGGGGGTCCATCAAAATGTATCTAAATTGAACTTTATTGGTGAAATTTATTGGAGGTTACAAAATTCTACGTCTTGTTGGGGTTGTGGACAAACTGCACATATAAGCATTTTGCATTGCATAACACCTAATCGAGGACGTAACATAAATATTTTCAATCAGTAATCCCTCTGTTTATTTTTCGTGTATCTAATAAACAGATCTGTTGTAAACATTTGTCCTTCCTTTTCCTGTTTGTGTTTCTCCCCTCTTCCCCACTCTTCTGCCAGTATACTGGGGATGCATCTGTTTGGCTGTAAGTTTTGCTCTGAGAAAGATGGAGTCACAATTCCGGACAGAAAAAATTTTGACTCCCTCCTTTGGGCCATAGTGACAGTGTTTCAGGTAAGACCTAACCCCCATTTTATTAGTATTTTGTTTCTAATGTCACTAGAGGATTTTCCCCTGATAGTTACCCACTGCTGTCTTATAATTTCTTGGAGTAGATCCCAATTTGTTCAGTTCTCTAGAGCCCATTCCTTTAATTCTTGAAAAAAATGTATTTGGGTTAATATACATTCTCATGGTTTGACACTCTCCTGCTACCATCTTAACCTTGAGAGACTCACACAGACAAAACATTTTTTGACATGAATGAAATAAGTTATTTGGCTCTCAGATCCCGGCAGACGACTTTGATGCCATGAAATGGCATGCACTCGGATGATTGGCTTAGGAAAGGAATTAGAGTAGTCTTGCCCCCAGGGTCTGGACACTGTTAGTGGAAAAAGCCAATTTTTTGAACAAGCTGTTCACATAATAGTTTGTAAATAAACATTAATAGTTATTCATAATTTGGTTTGAACGTTTGCATTCAACTTTCTAGGGTTTGTCAAAATTCATTCTGTAAGTGCTGTTCTTGCTAACATATTTGTGGATTTGAGGCTATTTGCTATTAATTGGATTTAATTCTGCACTTTGCTTAGACCATTAATAACACCTATTTATGCTTTAGTTTAAACCATACAACTATACTTTAGATTTGAATGCTGCAGATTAATAGTTCAATTTCATAAATTCAAGTGGCTGAATATAGTTTAAAGTGATAACACAGGCTAAATGTATAAATAATAAATGTATAAATATGTCATATTTGTAAGCTACTGAAAAGTGCCCTTCTCTATTTGACATAAGAGACTTAACAAGATTTCAGTATCAATGTATTACAACTAAATACATTATTTCGAGCCTTTTAAAATTTACTTTAAGGAAAAGATCAACCTCTGAATTTATGAGCTGCAACACAACCTGCATGTTAGTATAAAGTGTAATGGGATACAATATAATAAGCTTATTCTTCTTCTAAAACCTAACATCTTGTGTATATTACAGAGGCATCTTACACAGAACTTAAATGCTAGTATGGCTGCCAAAACTAGTGTATATAAAACTCATCTGCTCATTATTTTTATACAGTTTAACTAAGTCGCAGGTTGCCATGGAGCAAACTGTTTAGTTTTTCCATCTTTGCTCTATTCTGCTCCTCCCTGCTTCTCTCTGCTAACTGCAGCTAAGTGTTTTTGTGGAGCCGCACTCAGAAAGAGAGGGGCAGAGAACCACAATTAGCGAGCGGCAAAGTTTAATTTTGGATTAGAATTTTTATATCGGCCAGATTTCTTCGGATGTCAATTTATGAGCCAGGTGCTAAAATCGACCTGAATTGTTGGCTCACGATTTTTCAGTCGGGCTCTAATCCTCAAATGACTCTGTCCATTGCACTGAGCTAATGTCTGTAATAAAACATATACACAACAGGGGATCTCTAATACTGTAAGTGGTATTTTCTGTTACCTGCAGGAAAGTAAACCTCATACTTTATGGTAGCTTTTTATATATTTTCTTCCTGCTGTATTCCTTTTTTTCAATTTTCATTACATTTACACATCATCATAGTTGATGATAATTATATTTTTTCTTTACAGTTACTTCAGTTTAGTCTATAACATAAATTCTAAATAAAAAACTAATGGTTATGCTTTTGCAAAACACTGCAAAACTGTAGTAACAAGACCTTCAGTTTTTGCACATAAATGTTCTTCCTTATTCATCTAAAATCCTCTTATTTCCCTTTCTATCCAGATCCTGACCCAGGAGGACTGGAACAAGGTGCTATATAATGGCATGGCTGCCACCTCTCCTGTAGCAGCACTTTACTTCATCGCACTCATGACTTTTGGAAACTATGTTCTCTTCAACTTGCTTGTGGCCATCCTAGTTGAAGGATTTCAGACTGAGGTAAAACATATATATTCTTTAGAAAGAGCATGTGGTTATAGGTCACTGTGCCTACAAAGGGTGCAAAATAAACTTTTTGCTTGGTTAACAGTGTTTTGGGGCCTCATGTACAAAAGAATGTGCAGCTTTCATACTGAAAGATTGTGGCTGGGAGAGACCAATATGCGGCACACACAAAAAAAAAATGAAGTAGGAAACCCTGTATACATGTATCCCAACTCACTTTACCCTCATACATCCCAATTTGCATGGAACTGACAAAAAGGCTTATGTGTATTTTCTCTAGCCCTATCCCAAAATAAATCAGTAGAAAACCAGGAAGGCCCCCATCACATGTCCTGATAAAAAAAAGGTGTTGTCAGGCAGTTACATAGACTTTGTCAAAATCCCTCAAGGACATTTGTTGTAGGCGGCCAAGTATTAGAGAGACATTAACAAATCTTTAAATAAAGTAGCTAAAAATAAAAAGCTCATAACTTTAAAAATAAAAAAAAAACAAAAAAATGGATCAAGTCCAAATGTTCCATGGAAATTCTATTCATACATTTTTTTACATCACAGATGCTGCTCTCACAGCAGTAGAAATACAGTAATAAATACTTTTTGAAACTAGCTTCTCTCTTCAAATTCCAACTAAGTGTATTCAGGCACAGCTCATATTATATTTATATTATATAGCTGAGAAAAATACAAGTGAGGTCATCCCATTTGGCTGGGTTGAGATCAGCTCTTACAGCACTTCACAGAATGCATTAGAATTAGTGTAATATCAACATGGCTGACACAAGTTTTCTTCCAGTGCCTCTCTGGTCAATCTAAACCTGCTAATCGTAATTCATCATCCTTTCGTTGCAGGTCAGACAGATCTATGAACCCAAACTCCCTCCACATTCTTTCATTGGCGATGTCCTCCAGCAGTGCAAAGGCTGTCATCCTTCCATAGTCCGGCATGCCTTTGCACAGCTATTTATGGACATGCGCTGAGCTAAAATAAAGTGCCCCAATCTTGGCACATACTGATACACATTTACCATTAGCAAAATTAAGGAATACATTGCTGTCTAAGAATAAATATGATTTATACATGGACAAAATTCCTGGCATCCCTGGTTTAATGTAAGAAAATCCTACAGTGGTCAAAGACACAACTTGTATCGTACAAAAGTAAGAGCATTAGACACCAGTAAGAGCAGTACTTTTCATGAACTGTTTTCGGACCAAATGATTTATATTTTTAGTATTATTATTAGTATTTTTTTATTTATTTGTTTTGTAACAGTAGAACATCAGCATTAACATCTCTTGTGATTTATTTCACTGCTTGGCTTTTACTGTCCCTTTAACTCTGCTGCTCAGCTCTCAGTCAGCAGAGCCGTGATCTTAGAACTGGTGAAGACTGTCTTCTTCATCTTCAATGCCATTTCTGTGAACGAACAAGCGTTAGAAGCCACAGCCTTCCCATTCAAATGTAGCCTTATGTGGCATTATGAGGCGGTAATTATGCAGATTTACTTTTCCTGGGAATGTGCACAGGTGAGCTATAAAATAACATACCGTAAACTGGAAATAAACTAATGAAACAGTCTGGACAAAAATGATGTTAGCCATAATATTTTGTTGCAAAACCTTTTAACTAATCACTGCAATCAAGTGATTCCTTTAACTGCTAATGAGACTCTCAGTAGGTAGTTTGACCCACTCCTCATGAAAAAACTGCCACACATGTTTGAAGGTTGCCTCTTTCAGTCAGCATGTTTCCTTCTTCCAAAGATGCCCTATAGGATTTAGGTCAGGGCTAATTTATTAATAATAAAAATCTAAAATTTAACTTATTAAAGCAGTGATGAGGAAAATACAGGTTTTTGGTCCTTGGGTTTAAAAGTACTGAATTGGGATACATTTCAGTGCAACTGAGTGAGTTTGGTTTCTCGTTTGAAAACGTTTGTATTCCTGCCGCACTTATCAATTCAATTCACTTCAGTTTAGTTATATAGTGCCAATTCACAACACGTTATCTCAAGGCAATTTATGGAAACAATTCAACCAGATCATACAATCAAACTGCTTCAAGGTTTTCTATCCAACAAAAACTAGGTAATTGCATCGACTCATTGACTCGAATGCAATCCCTCAAGGTTAGGTTATACAGTATTGTTCATTTAGTCTGCATAATGCACATAAAACTATAAACAGGATCATAAATTATGTAATGACAATAAAGGATTTAGGCTGAAGTAAACTGGTTCTTTTAATACCTAACCATATTACACATTTTCAACATGGTTCCCAGGAAAGCAAACTTACCTACATTTTTCTTACATTACAGCATTACAGTACACCACTGAAACAGCAGACATTTCTAAGGACAAGTGCATATCAAACGTGTTTGTGGTTGAATTATTGTACTCTTTGGCAGATTATCATGCTTAAAATATTACCCCGCAAGTTTTTTGTACTTATGTATACTGTGCACATGAGGCCCCAGGTCAGCCTTATATCGCTCAGCTCAGCTCTTGTTTTTTTTTTGTTTTTCTTTTTATTTAAGTAAATTTGCCTTTTATATCAGTGTTTTTTTTTTGCACCACTCTTTCAACAATAATGTAAAAATGCTTATTGGTGCAAAAAGAATATCTTGCACTCTTTGCAGTTGGATATATGATTACATTAAATCCTTTTTTTTCTCTCCTTCATCTTCATTTCTGTTATTCTGGCAGCGTTGCCACCTCCTACTCTTTCCCATCTTTCTAACACTAATCCTCACTATTGCTCAGCTTATTTGTCAATGCAGCAAAGGAAAATACTGAGAGACTAGAGTTTGCACGAGCCCATGTAGCCCACAACCACACCTTACATAATTTTTCTCCTGGTCCTATATTACCAAAAACCGAAATCGCTTTTTTAAAATTACCATCTATTTTAAATGTATGCCGAAAAAAAACCTAATGGCTAAAATGTGCAAATGGTTTCAAAGGAAAGAGCTCCGATCGCTAAATTCTGATGTGCCATTACTGTCCACATCAGTGTGTAGATAAGTGAAGGTGACTTTGCAGACAGAAAGTCACTAAACACTACGGAAGAGAGAAAATGTAGGTTTGACATAGTATTGGGAGTGATGGCCTAGTGGGCTAGAGCAGTGCACTTGTGCTCTGAGAAAGTTTCAAGTACTTGTTTCAACCCCCACACAAGAGTGAGTTTCCCCATTGCGGGACAATAAAAGGATTAACATATTTTTTTATTTACTTTAGAAAGATAGAAATAAAAAAAAAGCATGATAACGTCACAAAATAAAAGCCAAAAATAACCAAATTGTTTTCAGATGTTCTTAAAGTATCCCAAGAATCAGCAAAGCGATGTTAGAACACAGGACAGGAGGACCCAGTATTCAAAGCTAGACAGATAGTTGGATAATTCAAAGCATTTATTTCAAAAGAGTGGGCTGTGGACCAGTGGCTTCAGCGCCTAAAGTGTCACTGGAAACTCTTTTAGGGGATAAACACAGGTTAGTGACCATGATAATCTGACGGAGGACAGTTCAGTCCATCGCCAGAGAATGAGGTAGACACTGGGCTGCCAACGAGATGCAGCAGAGGTCAAGGAGTCCGAAGCCTGGTCAGGTATACAGATCTGAGCAGGAACAGGTTAGTTCAGAGTGCATAGAAAGTTCAGGCAGACTGTTCAGACAGGAACATGCAGGCTCGGTGGATGAGAGGCAGAAATGGTCAGGATCAGGAAATTAGAAACACTATGGTATGCTAGAAACGCCTCTCACCACTGGCCCCTGAGAACAAGAGAATCTGGGGCTGATGGCTGGATGCAAGTACAATTAAATAGAGGCAGAAGCAGGTGGTTGAGTTGAGCAGTAATGAGCAACTGGGCAGAGTAAGACAGGTGAATAGAATGAGCAATTAAGCCAGCCATCAGCACCAAGATCACGACAAGCTAAATTTCCAGGGAGAAGTATTCCACTCTAGGACGCACATTATTGCCATCTTCTGGTAAGCCAGGGATAAACCCTATTTCAATGTTTATGTTCAGATTTCTGTGCTTTCCATAACTTAGATTTTATTAACAGAGGGACAAAACACCTTTTATAGTCATGGCCAAAGTACTGTAGAGTTTGGCTGGATTTTTCTCAAAAGCTCATTTAGCCTATAGTAGAGGCTGTAAAATTATTAGAACATAGCAACAGGCCGACTGATACAGTGCAGGACATGAAAATGTGTTGAGCGAGATTTCTTTGTCTTAGATAAGATGTTGGTTAACTAGTTGGCAAGTATGTGATTTATGCTCAAACATCTAATCTCCATTCTTCCCTTTCCGCCACAAGGGAAGAAGTGTTGCATTAACATTACCTTACTTCTTTTTATCATCTTAGCATCCTCTTCTGCAAACAGTAACTTTATTTTTAGACAGCTAACTTTCCCTACGTCAGGGTTGCCAGGTAACCGGTTTCTTGAATGACG
>NW_015151150.1:0-31047 GCF_000732505.1 Cyprinodon variegatus | reverse complement strand
ATCTATCTATCTATCTATCTATCTATCTATCTATCTATCTATCTATCTATCTATCTATCTATCTATCTATCTATCTATCTATCTATCAACACATTCAGAAAAGTTTAAAATCAGAAATAACACTGTTGAAGTTATTGGCACCCTTTATTTTGCTGCTTTGCGTGTCTCCCTTCAATCAGTAGGAAAGGAAATAGTTTGGATGTAGTTCAATTCTTATAATATAACAGCTTTAATTGGAGTAAAATTGCTTAAAAGGCAGAACTGACTTTGTCAAATATTGTTTCAAAGCTGTTTTCTTAGGTGACAGTCTTTGTTTGCATACAATTATGAATGATCTTAGCTTTATTACCACCTTAAATCTTTCCAAGCTGTATAAAGAACAAATGGGAAGCCTTTTTTAGAAAAACCTTTTAACCAAGAAACACAGAAACATGCTCCCTATGGTTGAGATAAACATTTCAGTTGCTGTTCTAGTCTATTAAAAGCTGTATGACAAACAAAACCAGTTTAAGAAGCTATAATCTTAATATCTTGAACACTGGTTTACTGGTAACAGACCCTTTCCATTAAGCATACATGGCACAGTGAACAGTCTAAAGGTATATCACAGTTGCAGACGATTAGGGTTTAAATATCACCTAAATCTTATGTGATATCTTTCTAATGATTAAAAGTCTCTTTGATGAAAAGTGAAAGAATTTTCTGGACAGAGTCTTCTCTGGCTTAATGGAGCAGCTTTATTCTGGGCTGTTCTCATGTTATCAAAGGCTTCATCTGAAAATGTAGACTAATGTGAAATGGTTCTACATTAATACACATAGAGCTAATCATTTCAAGCATGATGATTATGACTTACAGTTAATGAAAAGCAAAATTCTATGTCCATGAAAACTGCATTATAAATCAAGAACAATAAGTTAAGGATATCTGTATTTTAAATAGACTTTTTTTTTTATTCCACTGCTCTGTAGTCAATACTTGGTTGGGGGGCCTTTTGCATGAATTACTCTGTCAATCCAGGCATGGGGGGTCAATCATCATGTGGTTCTGCTGAACTGTGAGGAAGCTCATGTTGCTTAGATAGCAGCCTTCAGCTCACCTGGATCTTTGAGTCATGTGTCATGTGTCAACCCCATAGATTCTCCAGGGGTTGCAGGTCAGGCCAGTTTGCAGTACAGTCAAACACACTGAAGACTTGGTCATTGAATCAGCTTTTTGTGCCCTGAGCAGTCTAAACAGGTGCCAAGTGTTGCTGGAAATACATGTTTAGTCTGCAAAGAGAACCATAATGTTCTCCAAAATTTCCTGGTAGATTGCTTCATTTATTCCAAAAACAAAAACAAAACCACTGGACCTTTTTTTAAGTTTTCTCAATTCAAAATGTTAAGGTCATTGTTTAGTTCTTTTTTGACCTGCAAGTTTAATTTAACGACTCCCCTTTACAAAGGGATGGACCTGTTTTGGTTCAATTCAAATGTTTTCTAAGCCATAAGAAGGCTTCTGTTGGGCAATTCTATAAAGCCTGGAGCTCCACACTACAGCAGACCTTTTGAATTGAGAAAGCTTTCTGGGAAGCAAAACGTCATCAAACTTGGAAAAAAAAAAACTGACTAAGAATCTTCACCAGCATATTGCTTAATTTATTTTAGCTTAATATTGCTGCACAATGGGGCAGTTTTTAGTACTGTTGCTTTGAAGCAACAAGGTCCTGGGTTTGGTTTCAGGTATTTCTGCATAGTTTGCATATTCTCTCTTTGCATGTCTGCATTCTACTCTGGGTACTCCAGCTTCGCCCACAGTCCAAAAACAGGACTGTTTAATTGGCTTCCCAAAAATGTTTCTTAGGTGTGAGTGTGTGTGTATAGTTGTGTGTCTCTGTGTTGAACTGTGACCTGTCTGTCTGACCATCTACCAGGAGTGCTGGAGATAGGCACCAGCCCTACAGGGACCCTGTCGGAATAAGTGGCAGAAGATGGATGGATGGATAATATATATTCTGACACTGTTAGTTTCAAGTTAACGTTTTCACATTATATCTCCCAGGTCATTGAATTTAGAGATTTTCATTATCTGTAAGCCATTGTAAAGAAAGTTAAAAGAAATAAAGGCTTGAAATATTTCACCTAATAATGAATCTCTTAAATATATTGTTGGGCTACAAATGTTACTCTCTACAGAGCTAAATGCTAAAATATTTTATTTTAGTTTAGTTTGAAGTGACACTGACTTGTTTTTTCCATATTGTAACTTAAACTTAGTGTAATTATTACCATGATAAAATAAGCTGACTGTAATTTGAACGTTTCTGTCCTGTCAGTTTCCCAAAAATCTAAATATCATTGTTATAGCCAACAAAACTACAGCTGTGATTATTCATCCAATTTTATACAAACAGCAATAAATAAATTGTTGATATGTAATTTAGAAAGAAAAAGCTTTATCTTATTCCTTTTTAGACTAAGCTAGTCTAGTTAAAGTCATGGTTGAGGGTGCAAATTGTTTGGATTAGATATATTGTAGGGTAGAAACGGTTGTTCTGGATTTTACCATCACTCCCAAACAACCAGGTGACATATATGTGGAATCCAAAGGTCCTTATGCTGGACTGATAAGCTCAAGACACAATTTTTTGCAAATATCTGACAGTGAGTTTAATGTGTTTTATACTCTATGCATGTTGTTGCAAGGTAAACCTACTGTAGGTCCTGTTCCATTCTTTAAACTGTTTGCTAAAAATAATTAGTCCTTTATAGATTCTATGGCTTCTTATATAGAAGTTCCACGAAAATAGTATAAAATGTTGAAACAACTAAAAAATACTTTGTTTGCTTTTATCTTTTAAGGTACTAGATGGGTTCCAAAGACTGATTCACCAATGATGTTGCTGAACCAGTTATTTATTTTGTTGTTCTTAAGCCAAATGAAAGTTTGGATTTTTCCTTCTGTGATGGAACTTATGTAATGATCTATTTTTATATGCACAGAAATAAATGAGGCTTCTTGTCTCGTCCAGCTTTTAACGCAGAAAAACAACTCAGAGATTAAGTCAAAAATACAACAAAAACATGCTTCTCCTATAACTTCCTGACTTTTCATGGGTTCTACTTTTATATGTCCTTCACTAGGATGAAGTCAACATTTTCCAACATGTTGAATCCTCTTTAATGTTCTCCCTTCTGCTCTTGTCTGCTGTTGTGGTTCCACCTCTCTCCTCTGTGCCTCCTCTGTGTGCCTCCCTCTCCTCTCCGGCCACTTCCGCTAAAAGGAAATTACCAAGCGGGAGGACTTGCATGCCCAGCTGAGCCTAATTCAGCTGCCTATAGACTCAGGGGTATGTACAGCTCTGCAGCCATGCCTTTTCTCCCTTCCTGCCTCCATTTAATCAACTAATCATCTTGCTCCCTCTTAGCAATTCCTCTTCATTCCTTTTCCCCTCATGATTTCCTACATAGCTTTGCAGTGAGGCCATAGACTTCCCAATAGCTAGGATTTTTTTTTCTTCTTTGCAGACACACAGCTCATAAATGACAGAATGATGAATATATTAAGGAAGCCATTTTGCATAGATAATTTGACAGGCTAATATGTAGCAGACATTAATGTAGATATTAACATGCAGCTCTTAGTAATGCAAGGTTATAGAAGCCTTTAGGAGACTGTTGAGCCTTAGAGGGAAAAAAAAGCTGCCTAAAATTTCCTTGGTAATATTAATCTGAAGATTTAGTTTCAATTTTTGTTTTTGTCAAAAGTTTGAAAAAAAAAAATCTTTGCGCTTGCCAGTCCAATCCAATTGAGTAGTAAATGGGAGCTTTTCCAAGGCTTTTGGATGGATGCTGCCACCTCTCGAGGCTATAAATCAGCAAAAAAAAAGAGCAACTACAAAGATGAGTAAATAACAGGCTATTTTCCAGAGAAAGGCAAACACTATAATTCCCCAAAAGCTTTTTGACTTCAATCATTGGGTCTAATTAGCACTACTGATACAAGAAGGACAGGATGAGAAAATACTGCTGACTTCTTATTGGTTGACAACATTTTCAAGGAGAAATCTGTTGTTCTAACAGACATAGTTGACTCATTCATAGGACAATGTCTGCACACCTCTGAGCACTAATTATTATTTTGACAAAAGCTAATACCTTTTTCAACAATAGATATATTTTCCCCAAATAAAACATCTAGAAAGGCAACCCTTTATCTTTACAACTTCTTCATGCACAAAGATAAGCAACAGGAATTCAATAGTTAAACAGACTCACATTCAACAAAGTCACTGGAGTAGTACTGCCATTGAGGCTTCTATGTGTGTTGCCTATCCTGTTGCCAATAATGAGGCTTGTTGTGTTAGGTTGATCATAACAATAATTCATTTTTTAATTCACTTTATTTATATAGTGCCAATTTAGAACACATGTCATCTAAAGGCACTTTACAATTCAGCGAGATTATACAGTCAAATTGATTGATAGTTTTCTATCTAAGGAAAAACAGTTGATTGCATTGACTCATTGACTTGAAGGCTATTCCTCAGAATAGGCATGCTTGTAGTGACAGTGGAGAGGAAAACTCCCCTTTAACAGGAGGAAACCTCCAGCAAAACCAGGCTCAATGTGAGCTTACGACAAAACATTTCTTCACTTTACTCCTGAAAAGAAAAATCAAAACCGTGAGTATGCTCCAACAAGGGACAGCTGCCAACACCGGAAAGGAGAAATTACAATATATCTTGGGTTCTCTATGTACATATCAATTTAAGTAATCAAACTTCTTTGTGCTTTTTTTAATAATTAAAATAATTTTTATTATATTTTTGAGTTTTTAAAGCCAAAAGCTTAACAGGCAATATCAAGTTGGATAAGTTGCCCATGATCAGTACTGCAGTTGACCAACTGCTTGACCATAGAAGTCGCTAGATTTAAAAGGTGTATGTTATAAAGCTGGTGATTAGCTGTAATAGTTGTGACTGGATGAAAAGCATTTCCCGTCACCCATTTTGCCAAATGAGCTCCAACAAGCTGTCAGAATGTGAATCCCATCATCTGCAAACCCACAAAGGTCATCCCTGCAAGGTTCCACTTATCGCTGAAAAAAACTAAGGTTTTGAGCTCCTCTGTGTGCAGATGATATAACCAAGTGCTGGAGACTTGCTGTGGGAGTTTTTCCCTCCTGAAAAGCAGATTTCCTATCATGTCCAATTATCAACTCTAACCAACACTTTCTTCTGACCTTGCCAGCTCAATTTCTCCTCTGGGGCTCCCTAAAATCTCCTATTAAAACCTTATTTTATCAAGTTGAATAGAGTCCAACATGTGGTGTGAGATAAAATGTACCTTTTTTGGAAAGCTCCCACCATAACCAGATAAACCCAGACAGCTAGGTAGAAAACAGTTAAATCCAGTTCCTTAATCTTTTCTGGTCCTTTAACAGACATCTGATCACAGGAACCACAGATCATTGTAGATCTTCTCTTCTTGTTCTTGAAGTTTTCTCTGTAATATCTTATTTCTTTCTCATTAGTAATAACTTTTTTTCTACATATTTGGCTTTCATGGTAAAAAGTACTCATTAAAAAAAACACACATAGCAATGTTTTAATTTTATACGGCTGAAGATGCTCTCATTAGAATTTGGCAGCTGATCTCCTCATTGCAGAGCCGTGGCCTGAAAACTATTTTGGCCTTTTTCTGTTTTAAATTATGTGTGAATTTTTACATTTTCTAAATCGGGTTCTTGACTAATCTAAAAGTTTGCTGTGAAAGACGGCAGTTTTATTGGTAATACACATTAAGACATACAAAAACAATTACTTGGCTTCCTGTTATCAGCAGCCCCCTTTGTATCCCATTGTGAAGAAATGTGGTTGAGATTCTCCTGTTCTTGGCTCCTCTCAATTATCACCCAACCAGCAAATTCCTCCATCTTCTTCTTGCAGGTCCAATCCTAAAGCTTGCTTTAAGATTAGGGATCACCTTCAAGTTTCCGCTTTCCCTTATCAGTTTTATTTATTTATTTTTTGCCTTCACATTTTCTGCTTAATAGCTATTGTATGGTTAGAACACCATTTACTTATATGAGTCAATTTTAGCTATTTCAGAGTGAAACATTCATGTTATTTTTGCTGAATGTTGCTGCTGACTATAATTCTGCTGGGATTTGTTTTTCCAAAACAAATACCAGCTGAGACTTTATTTCAATGATTTAGTAAATTACATAAAAAGAACAAATAACAAGAGATATTGATTTATATCCTGCTGCTTCATATCATGTATATTATCTTCAGAACCTTAGCAGACAGTTGCCAAAAAACAGATAGTGGACCAAGCTCTTGGTTATAAAGGCTAAGTGGTTAAGGTGTATTGAATTTGAAATATTTAACAAGTTTATCTTCTTTCTCCAATTATTATTTTATCTTTTTTTTTTTAAACAAAGATAAAAAATAAATATCAACACAGGCAACAGTTATAGTTTCAAATATATAAGTCATTTTATTGGCAAAGACGTCTTTGGTCCTACATATCTATCAGTATGAGCTACTCTCTAAGTAATTCTTTTTTTGCGAAACCATGACACATGGGGAACATTAATGAAGGTTTCTGTAGTTTTTAGAATGAAGTTTGGGATTTATTTTAAATGCAAAGACAGCAAAACAAGGCATCATATATAGGGATTTAAAGAAGTTAGTTGACTTCCAATTAATTATCAATTAATGGTTAATGATATTAGAATTTAAACAAAATGTATTTCTGTTGTCCACAAGAAGCATATTGTTGTTCATTCTTAAGCAGAATCTCACTGGAATTTGCAAGAGAAGTCATACAATAACAGGCATGCAAGAGCAAAACCATGAAAAGCCTGGATCTAGCCTGGCCAGCCAGACTGAATTAAACAGAGTGTAAACTATATTTTTATATAAAGGGGGTAAACAATTTATAAGTAAATGGAAACAAAAAGCATGAAAATAGGCACCCCAACATTTTTTTTTATTATTTTTTATCCCCCAATTTGTCTGGTTAATAAATTCTTTGTGTTATACCCAGTCATGGATTGAAATTATACATACAACCACTTGGGGGCTCTGATCACCCAGCGGGCATAGACAGGAGCGAACACACAGAAGAAGAATAAATGTCTGTTGATGCTGAAAGGAGCTCAACGTCCGTAACAAAGCTGAAGTTGGCTTCCGTTCTAGCTTCCCATTCGGTAAATTAATAAGGGGTGTTTCTCCAATTTTTAAACTTCAATAAAGACCAATTTTTACCCTTTTTTGTATCCATGTCACACCAAAGATAGTCCAGCTCTCAAACTAAAAAACCTAGTCAGATAAATGTGGACTAGATTACTCTAAACTACTTGCTGAAAGATTAAAACCAGGTCTGGGATTTGTGAAACCTTTCTCTGATTTGTGAAAATTCAATAGAGACAGATTTTAACACTTTTTTTGTGTCAATGTCACACTAGAGTTGGTCAAGTTCTACAACTACCACACCTAGACACATAAAACTTGGACTGGATTATTCTAAACTACTTGTAGAATAATTGAAACCACCATTAAAAGAGTCAACCACACCAAATATCTTGGGTGCAACAGTTCGTCTTTAGTTAAGTTGTTTGAAAGTTTTACAAATTAAAGAAACTACTATAATACTTAAAAACCAGTTATTAAATGAAAACAAGTCTGAAAAATATCTTCTACAAATTTACTTTGATGTCTCCTTAAAGAATAAAACTCTGACTCTGAGATGCTTTAGGCTGCTACATTATGCCCTGAGCTGCCATTTTAAAACAGCAAAAAACCTCTTAAAATAGAAATGAATCATCACAGAAACCATGAAAGAGTCTAAGTGACCCTCGAATTGATTGGCCCACTACTTCATTAGCATAAACTCTTTCTGCATAATTCCCCCTATGCTTCACAGGACAAGCAGATCAGATGAGGATAGGAAAATTCAATTGTGATCACAGAAGTAGAAAACCCAGAATTCCTGTGAAAGTTATAAAATATGTTATATCTATACCTGCATTTCATTCCAGCCTGTGTGAAGTATCAGTAATGTAGTTTGTCAGTTCAGAAGGTGGTACATGGTGGTTTGGTCCAGAGGTTCTTCCTACTGTTTATTCTCTTTGCTACCACAGAGGTCTGACTCACTGGGTCAGCATTTCATTTAAAGAGAATCCAGCTGACACCCTCTGCTTTATTAATATTATCTGTAGGCACCAGTGAGGTGGAACAAATACAAAAAGTATATCTGCAAGTTTCGTTTTATTGCCAGCAAACTATTTGAGAAAGTCCATATATAGAGGGGATATCGAGAAGAAAACGGCTTGTGAAAAGATTTAGACAAAAGAAAGGGATAAATTTAAAGAAAGGTATAAGGATAATGATTTGTAGATATTTTGTGGACAATACCTTTAACAGTTACTAAGACACTACAGTAACTGTAAGAAACATTTAGCATCTCAGTAAAACCATTCATCTTCTATCCCAAATTCTTGGAAGGTGTAACATCACACATTCTTAAATGGATTTAAATATGGCTTCCAAACACGCTTTAATAAAATTACGAAACCAAAACTACTGTGAATATTTTAGATACATTTCATAAACCAATTTGTGATGATAATTAGCTTTTAAACCCAACGTTTATGTTTGGCCTGACATATGATAAGGCTGCATGTTTGAACAAGTTCTGCTCTAATACTTCTTTTGTTAATTGTTTCACAAGGGGGATATTTTGAAAAATGGTTCAGAGATTGATTCTGTTACACGAAGTAAGGAAGATTTCCCTGGCGGCAAAAAGGATTTACAACCCTCCTCAGGTAAGACATCGACTGCGATAATAACAAAACTTTCTGAGAGGAAACGAGAGAAATGCTAAAATTGGAATTAGCCTTTGATTTGATCAAAGCTGCTGTATGCTGTTGATGTCATGTTCTCGATCAAACTCAGTGGGCATATTTCTGGCTGTCCTTATAGTCAACATCAAACCAGGACAGCAGCATAATCTATATCGCTTTATTTGCCAGCTACAATCTGCTCTACAGATCGGAAGCTTTGAAAAGTGAAACTTACAAATGTACAGTGCCACCACCCTCTATCCTCTTCATGTACCATAAACCTGCTTACACATTTCTAATCGGGCTGCTCAGTGGAACAGTTGCTAGCACTGCTGCCTTGCAGCAAGAAGGTTCCGGGTGTGATTCCCGACCCGGGGTCTTCTGCATGGAGTTTGCATGTTCTCCCTGTGCATGTGTGGTTTCTCTCCAGGTACTCTGGCTCCCTCCCACAGGTTAATTGGCTTCTCTAAATTTTCCTCAGGTGTGAGTGTGTGCACGAATGGTTTGTTGTCTTTGCGTTGCCCTGCAATAGACAGGGTATAACCCGCCTCCCGCCTGTAGACAGCTGGAGATAGGCACCAGCATTCCTTGCGACCCTTGGGATAAGCGTGATGAAAAATGGATGGATAGACACATTTCATACACATGTACCTGCATCAGGATGGGCATATTCGGGGCACTGGAGATGGATCAGCCTTTCTGGGTTTGCTTTCGATGCTCATTATCACAGCTTTTTAAAAATATTTTCTTTGGTTATCTTGTCTTCTTTTTGCGGTTATGTTCTGTGTTTTCTGTCCCATTTGTCTCATACAGGTGTGGAAGCAGACTTCAAGGAGTTACTGTATATCTTCTGTGTTGCCTATTTTTGCTGTTCTATTTTATTTTCTCTCCTTGTTTGCATCTTTCCTGTCTCTCCCTCTCTTTCTCCCCTTAGTTCTTATTACCTCTTTCTTTCTCATCTCCCTTTTTGTCTCCTTGTCCGTTGTATATGATTTTACTGACTTAATGTTTCACAGTAAAGTTTCATATACTAGTACCAAGCGGAACCCCATTGCAACAGTCAAACAGGTCTGCTTGTGAAAGCAAATCTGTCGCTTTATCATCTAACTCTGGGACATCTATTCCATGAGCTATATTAGCAAAACAGGGAACTAAAACAAATGGTTACACACCTGGAAGACCCATTTTTCTCCTGCTAGCCTTAGATCAATAATGACAGAAATATTAGAATTGTTTACATTTAATTGCTCTTGCCTTTTTCTATAATAGTGTTGCTGCTCAACATTATGTTTCCTTTCAAGCGAATTATATTAAAGATGTGCTGAAACATTCATGTCGCTCAATAAGTGCAAATAATTTTTTTTCTGAACTGCCCTACCAAAAAAAAAAAAAAAAACTTGGGGATTTTGTCTAAATTTTTTCGGGTTGTCATTCAACCTAATCTTTCTCCATCATCTGCATTTTAACCGCAGTCCCACTAAATGGCCATGTGGAAATGAGGACAAGTCTGACACCACCAGTCATCACCCACACTGCTCCGACGCCCATGCCTGTTCCCAAATTACCTGTAGCAGGCGACCCTGCCCTGGTCTATGAATCCCATCATGGCAGCAGTATCTCCATAGACCCAGCCAGCTATGATAAATCACCTGTAAGTAAGAGTATTATTGGTTTCCCCAGTGCATAGCTGTTCTCTTATGTGATAAAACATTTGCCAGGATATCAGCAGGCTAAAAGAAATTGCCTTCTCTGGCATCTGGCTTCACCAGCAGTGTGTGAATTGATAGTTTGTCTCTTGCTACTGTTTGGAGATAAAGATTGATGATTAATGGCTATTATCAGTCTGGCCATCTACGTTTTGCTGTAACAGCCACTTTATCTGACAAGGTGAAAATCAAAACGAAGACTTGAGAGATTACATCCAAGTCTTCCGTGTGTTCATGGATAATGACAGTTCAGATAGTCAATTTGTAAAGCAGCTTTATCAATGTCAGCTGCCTTAAATCAAATTACAAGAACATGGATGACCTATGGATAAAAAAACAGTAAAGAAAAAAAAATCCTTTGAATTAGTATGTCTTTTCCTTGCAACACTCTCTCTACAGACCAGTGCCCGCTCCTCTCCCCTTGGTCAGTGGGCCTCTGGCAGCAGCTGGGGCAGCCGCAGGTCCAGCTGGACCAGCCTAAACCGTGCCCCATCATACAAGCGGCAGAAGTGCCAGTCCGGGGAGCGGCGATCTCTCCTGTCCGGAGAGGGCGACTCTAGCTCTGATGATGGAGAAGGTGGGGGTGGGGTGCTGGAAGAAGATGACAAGTCCCTTCCAAGGACAGACTCAATGTCACAGTCTCAGAGGGCACCACGACACAGGAGGATGGAGTCTGTTGAAACTCGCAGCTCCATGGATTTGCCTCCTGAAAACTCACTGCAGGTAGAGCAGCTTTTGAAGCTTTCTATTGTATCAAGTGTCACGGACAGTGAACTTCCTCAGGTTTTTGTTCATTTTATAAGAAAATATAAATACTAAGGTATTAATATGACGGAAGGAAGGTAAGAACATTTTGTTTTTGAGAAATGTGTAAAGAAATTTTATATTTATCCTCTTTTTCCTACAGCTCTCAAACAAAAATCCACATTAAAAGTTACCTCCAGAAGTACTCTAATTATTGAATAAAGTCAATCCATTTGTAAATTGATCCTAGTAAAAATTTTGCCTTAGAGGTTTGTTTGAAACCAAGCCATAATATGAAGACCAAGTAGCACTGCAAATATGCCAAAGGTATGCTATAAGACTGTGAAAGGTTTGGGTCACACTAACGTGGTCCTCCATCCTTTAAATTTAGAATTCATTAACAAGCTAATTTTTAATCTACAATGGAAACATGCAAAACTAGGGCAGTAGCTTAAAAAAAACGTTGATTGTAGTTGTGCCAAAGAATATGTTTTAAACTGATTGTTGAGACGCTTGAAAATGTCTTTGAGAAACTATTTTTGAAACTTAGCAAATTTTAATTAAAATAATTATCTCGTCTTTTTTTTATGAATATGCACTCAACACTGAATACAATGTATGCAAAGCTCATAGTTACATAGAATGCAAATACATAAAAGGACCCAAAAAAAACATAATCCTTATAAAATAAGGTTATTTAAACCAGGAGTCTGTGTTGATGGTGTTTGACAGACTATTTTGAGCCTAAATAGAGTTCCAGCACTGGGCAAAAGGAGCAGACATAAACAGATGTGTGCGCCATCTTCTGGCAGTATGGTAGAATTATCGGGAAAGCTAGGTGACAGTAGACACAGCTACTCAATATTGCCTTACAAAGCCAGAGTCTCCTGTAATGCCTTCGGATAAGGTGACAGCTCAGGGTGATCGGAAATGAACTGATATTTATCAAATAAACCAAACTACAACGACTTGTACAGTTGTAGCCACTCAAAATCTCCCCACTTTCCTTGATGAGTCCCTGGCTGCTCCATTACAATTCCTTTTTAAACATCAATCTTTTTACTAAAATATTCTTTCTGTCATGATTTGTGGACATTAAGATCTAAAGATAAGCATCATCTCCTGGTCAGACCCTGTGATTCAGGGTGGAGTCAAAGTAAAAAAAAATATGCATGCCCAGGAGAAGGATCAGGTCACTACAGTGGCTGGAAGTTGGAGGTGATTTTGCTGGGAGTTGCAGGGAAGTGAGGTGCCATTTGGCTGGCGTTTGACAGGGAAGGGCCATTTTGAGTGGCTGTTGCTGTATGTGACTCCTTCCTTGAGCCTCCTATCAGAACTTCAAGCGATAAAAAGAAATCCCATTCCTACTAAACTTAAACCCTTTATAATGATTAGAAATATTTCAATTAAATAAATACAAAAAGATGCAGATTAAAACTTATTGGTTGGAAGGAACCCAGACTCAACGCTTTAAAATACAATTTACCAGTAAGTGACATGTCATTGAGACTAGAAATGAATATGATCTTCAATAGTCTTCTGAACTCTAGCAGCTATGAAAGAAAACACCCTTTTTAAAACTGAAAAGATAATTTTCGAAGTGTGGGGTATAATTTCAAACATCTTCATATACATACACACATATGCACAATATCGCTGCTACATTACTGTGCCCCTTTAGATGTACATAGAGTTATTAATATGAATTTAGAAACCTTTTTTTCCTTTCCTTGTAGGTGCCCTACCTGCACCGCACATCCAGCATGCAGAGCTCCAGACCCCCTTCCCTGGGCCATGGCCGAACTGCAGAGCACAACGACTGTAATGGGAAGGGATCTCCATCAGCCCTCAGCCAGACTAATGTCTCTCAAGACGAAAACACTGAAGACGAGAATGTGGAGGAGGAGGTCAGCCAGGTGTGCATGTGCATGAATTACCTTAACACCTAGAATTACGTTTACACAAACATTCAGATCCTAAGATGTTAAACAGCAAATTTTTTAACAATTGACTATTCAAACTCTTATTGGCATATTTTGAAAAAATGCTCAAAAAAATCTAAGTTATACTTTAAAAAAAAAACTTTTATTGCTCTTTCACTACTAAGGATTTTACATACCATAACCTGAAGAAACTACAAATCACCCCAAAGAGTTTAACAGAGTTTTCACATTTAGGACAAACTTTAATTCTAGCTGTCTCTCTTCGGTTCTGGAGGCAGGCTTGTGAGCTTTTGCTTTGGGCTTGAAGTGAAGAGAATTTGATCCATACAAACAAATTGGGAGAATGTAATTCATAAAAAAAATAAAAATAAAATAAAATAAGCTTGCAAATAATGAATCTGGAAAAAAAAAAAACCATAACATTTAAAAAAACTAACGGAATGAAATCTTTATGTCCAATTGCAAAACTTTGCAACAATACTGGAACAAGATTCACTCCGTAAAAAAGTTTAGCATACGCAAATCCTAGATCTAGATTTTTGTTACTGTCTTTATTTCACCTACTGAGTCATTAGAAATGTTTCCCAGGTAACTAAAGATGCATGTTTTATCACAAAGCTACTTGATTATAATCGGTGGGTAGAGCAGCGTTTAATGACCTGACAGGTTGGTTTTTATCCCATAGATCATAAACATGTGTCACTGGCTGGCATAAAAGATGGCATTTAGATTTGCTTTACTTATGTGGCATCATGATTTGACAGTTTTAATATCATCTCATTACCAGGCTGGTCATATTCAGTTTATCTTTCCCGTTCAGACACATCTGATAAGTAGATAAAACCATAGATATTGATTTCCGATAGAAATATTAGGTTTGAAATGTATCCTTCTTTCATATTAAAACTGTAGTTCACAATATGTGTTTATTCACAAATGTTTGAGGGGGTGTTTTTATGTGTAAAACCACTTTAGCCCTCAGAAAGCTGGATAAGACATATTGTTCACCCTTTGTTCAATGTGCAGGGACGTTTGGCCAGGATACTTCGATGGATGGAGAAAAAGCAGCCAGAATGGTGCCGGCAGAGAGATACATGGTCCCTCTACCTGTTCCCCCCGGAGTCCAGGTATAGTTTACACCACTTCTAATTATTATTTTCATTAGATCTTGCAGACTTTTATCGTATAAAAACAAAATCACAAAAAAATTAAGCTATCTGAAGTATTTGTGCATTCCTCTACCAAACCACTGTAGTTTTATCACTACATTCCACTGACATCCCATAGTGCTGACATAGTTGTTTCCACGGAACATATGAAGGCATCAAAGTTTTGCCTTGCATTTTATATCAATTCCTATTCCCTCCCACACTTACACTTCAGAAGTCTCTTTCATCTGCACACTTCTTATGTCAGGGGTGAGTAAGCAGCAGCGTACGGCGGAGGGGAGATGTTCCAGCTGATTATGGTGTGTTATCTCAGGCTCGTGTGGAATCTTCAATCCTTTACAGTCTCTTACCTCTCCTTTCGTTTTGTCCCACATTTTGAGTTACTGATGAGGGTAAATTATTTTGTCTTTTAGGACATTTTTTCCCTGATGTCATAAAAATTTGATACGTACCCTACATTGAGCTCTGTCAAACTACCTGGTGGGTTAGCTCTCTGATATCTGTTGTATATATATTTTAAAAAGGTTTACTGTAGTATTATTTTCTTTGTCAGAGCAGTAGTCTTCTCTCGTTGCGTTTCTAGCTGGCTTTCACTCACAATAGGACGTAAGCTTTGGCACTGGCTGAGGATGACACTGAGGACACTGGCTCTGTGTGGTGCCTGTTTCTAACACCCTTCTGTGCTCAAAATCTCATCAAGATTTGGCAGCGGTGCAGCAGGGAACTAGAATCAAGCAGAGTGCACAACGACCTGAGCTCACCTCCTGCAGCCCTGAGTGCGCATTATTCATTCTACTGAAACCTATGGACAGTATTAATAAGTAGGGGGTGAGGAGCCTCTGCAGGCTCTCTGCAAGCCAGTAGCTTAAATATTTTGCCTCTTAAATATGAAGAATGTGCAAGTAGAAAAAGCACCAGGGATGTTCAGCGTCTACTGAGGGAGTTTGGTCTTGTTATTCCGCTGAGAAATATCCATTTCTCAGCCCATTCAGAATTTCTTACAATATTAAAATATTGTTAATAAATAACTATTACAAACTTACCTTATGTATGATTTAAAACACTTCCACCTAAAATGTGTTTTGCTCAACCTACTTACCCACGACACTTTGCATAAGCCAGTATCCATTTAACTTGACAGCTAAAGATTTTAGTTACTGCAATAGATGTCAACTGGTTTAAAAAAAGCCTCTATGATATTGTACTGCCTCAATCAATAAAGGCATTGATTAGGTTTGTGCTTTGAAAGACGTTATCAGATTCAACACATGTAGATTAAAGAAACGCAATCAAAGTTTTTTCTGAAAAAAATATCTTTAAAATAGCCTTTTTATTTGACTCTTTATGACTAAGTCAGCGTTTGATAAGCAGAAGGACACCTCAGTAGATCAGCGCTGATCTATAAGTCTGTAGTTCAATTTTATTCATCAACTTTTGGTTAGAAGTTCCTGTGCTGTTCGGTGGATGTGACGTCAATCACGTCCAGAGTAAATGGGTCAAAGTTATCAAACAATCTCAGCTCCACTCAGACACCAATGGCAACTCCATGTACTGTAAGGTGAAAAAAGTGAGACAACCCTTATTACTGTAAGGACGAGCACAAGTAGGAGCAGAAGAGTGCTGCAGTTGTGTGTTTTGGCCACAGGTGGCAGTATCATTAGAAAACTCTGTAATGCCTGTTTAAAGGTATAGAGGACTATCTTTTTTTTCCAGGTGGATCCTCTAAATAAGTGGTCCTCCTATTTGTCAATCATTCTGGTGATATGTTTACGTGATGCCGTCCTATGTGCTTGTCCCGTTAGCTATCTTTTTCTGTGCATTTGCACATTCAGGGGTATATCTCTGGTGAGCTACAGTTTGAGACAATCGTTGAAGCTCACCTTTCTCTCTATAGTTCTTTGAAATTGGCCGAAGGTTGTAAGAGAAAAAGTTTCTATGATGTGTATGAGAAGAAAAGAAAGGCCTCAGAAGAGGCAGATATATCCCAGAATGCTTTGCGTGGAGAGCTTTCCTTGCAAATTATGGGATTTGCTGTCACAGCGGCCTGTGGCCATAGGCTGTCGCTATCCGACAATGGCAACAAACAAATATGGCGCATTCACCGCGCAGTGGAGGAGGAGTTACATGACCAACGTGGACCAAAAAGTAGTGATCATTTGTCTGTCTGGTCAGTTAATTAATTTTGCTACAAAGTCCACGATATAATCCCCCTCATATGGTGATTGAGGAATTTAGTTCAGACACAGTAAGCTTGTATGATCTATGACAACTTTTAAACACGAGGAGAAATGGGCTCATGCATGTTCCTATGCTCTCGCACAATAGGTGTACCCTCTTGGGAGCGGGTACTGGGTTGTGCATGTGCATTTTTTTTTGTGTGAAGAGAAAAAATTTGTCAAAATCCTCCACAATACCTTTAATTCTTTATTAACTTGACATTCAAACATTTTATCAAACATTGGAGAAAAATAATTGGAAAACACTTTTTTTTTTTTTTTTTTACAAAATTTGTGTTTTGCTTTAACTCTGAGGTAATGCTAGTTTATTTCCTATCTTTTCTGAAATGATCATTTCAGTTTTTGGTTCAACACGTTCTACAAACCATTTAAATGTGATTGTACATTTCTTTTAATGCTGTTCTTTGGCTATATAAGTTTTGTATTCTGTTTTAACAAAAAATAAAACTAAAGCCATTGATAATTTTTTTCATGTCATTCTAAAAACCTTATAAACGTAATACTTTGAACCTTGTAAAGAGAAGCATTTCAACTGATTTTTGTGAAGGTCAGTCTCCATTACTAAGAGTTATATATTAACCCTGTAGTCTTAAAAGGTCTCTTTCAATAAGAATATCACTGGAAAGTGACCAAAAACCCCTTTGTTGGTCAATTCAAAAGATCAATATTTATGACTGTGATCCCAACCAAACACCTAAAATAGGATTTGAAGATCTTGAGTTTTAAAAAGTTATAAATTCTATCAGCTTTGACTCATAACTTAGGATACACTTCATGATGTCTAAAAAGCAGGAAACTTTCAGTGGTAGATATCAAATGCGTGTATGCCAGGCATCAGTCACGACCTTTTTTTTTTTTTTTACTGCGTGAAAACTCCAAAGGTCAGTAAATACCACTGGGGAGGCGTACTTCGGACAGTTGTCAGAATGTTTTTCTTATGAGGATGTCAAGATGTAAAGTTTTTTGGTGTTTTTTTTTTTTCTTTCAAAAAAGTGAGCAGAATGTGTTATTTTGTCTGAGCATCCATTGACAGTTTTAGCCTGTAGAAGAGATCCTTCCGTTTTCTCACTGTTAGTGTGTGTGTGTTTCTGGTTTTCCAAACCATTTCCGGTTAAAGTTCACTTCCAGATATTTGCCCTTTGAACCTCAGAGGAAGAGATGGAGCCGTGTGTCTCCCTTCCTCGGCCACTTGAGAAAAACAGACAAATTCTACATAATCAAGCTTCTGGTATGCAGATATTACTAATGCATGAGAAAGCAAAATGAGGTGAAAAACATACATGTCTTCTGACTCCGAGCAGTCAGGACTATGTTACCAAATAAAGCCAGATATCTAGATCTAGGCCTCCCGACATAATGCCCCTGCTGCACATTTATACCCACATGAGCCTTTAAATCTCATTTGATTCCCATTTTAAACCCTGACACCACCAAATAGAACAGTCACTGCTGGGATCTTTCAGTGTGTTTTCATGAGCTTAAAGCTTGGCAACCATTTAATGAAATTCAGCACAAGATAAAGCCTAAATTTTCACTTGTGCACTGCAGACTTTATTCTGAACTACCTTGCTTATGTCTATCAACTAAATTATTGTTTTTAAAGTATGTTTTAATAGAGTAAATCTCCTACAGGGCAGGAAAACTTTTCATCTTAAATAAATAGAGATTTCTGTCTGTCCTTTTTTCATGTAGTCAATCCAAATTTCCTTCTCAATAATCACTTAAGGTATTAATCACAATTTAGCAAGTTAGTCAGTTTTATTATAACACAGGTAGATGGCACGGATGCAACAGTGATGTTGCTTTTATGTTTTTTTTTTTCAGACTAAGTTAATGTTTTTATTCAAGCAGCAAGAACTGTCAATATAAATGAAGAAAGTAAACCAGACTTCAAGGCTTCAAGGTAGTTTAAGTAAAATTATGCTACATCGACTCAAATGAGTCTATGCCAAAAATGGTTTTCCTTAGATATAAATCTGATTGTATGATCTGATTGAATTGTCCCTGTAAAGTGCCTTGAGATGTGTTGTTGCTATATAAATAATGTGAATTGAACTGAATTGAAATTATCAGTGGAAAGTTATACTGATAAATGCAATTCAAAATAAATTCTATCATAGTCAGCTCAGGTACCTTAATGATATTATTTTATATTTATAGCTCACTTCACTTTGCTACTGTAGAAAGAAAACATTAACAAGAAGTTGAAATATGAGGAAGTTTTCTTTGTTCGCTGATTGACCTCCGCATCCCGCCCCTATGCAACAAAGAAGTAGCCGAAGGTTATTTTGTAAACAGCTGGAATTTTCTCCACCAGCTCGTCTCAAAAGCAGCTTGACCTAATATACTGCCATACAATTAGGCCCTTAATTATTGAAGAAAACACAGCCATGCGTTGCATGCAGTCTGTTAAAGACCATAAAATACTCCTGACTTTTCAACATATATCTTCCAAAAAATCTTTTGTTTAGTTTTGGTTTAATCATATAAAAATTGCCTGCCATCCCGCTGTGTTGTCCCAGCCTGTGCAGATAGGTTTTCTTTGATAATTTAATTCTAGTATTGTTATTCCCGACCGCCCAAATATATTTAAATGTTCACAGAATCTCTCTCAATCGTCCATCATTCTACCGATGGCTTCTTTTTGGCAATGAAAGCAGAAATTTTGGTTTTCAAATTTGTTCCCGGATTTTCAGAAATGCTAAAACAGGCATATGTCACGCGCAGTTAAATTTAAGATATGAAAAATTACTTTGCACATAACGGCATTGCACTTGCATATTCCCAATCTATAAATTGCGGTGTGTGGTCATTAGAATATGACCAGCATATTGATGAAGGGTGTAAGTCAAAAAAGACATTCTTGCACATACTGACTGCTAAATTGAAGAAGGTGCAAGTAACTTTGTACCTTCTTTGAAGATCTGCTCTGTGCATACAAACATGTTTGCACCTTTTGGAAGATATACAAAATTTTTAAGGACCTGTGTCTCAGTCTCCCCTCTGAGAGTCGGTTCATTCAGATTGTTAGGGTGGCAATCATGACTTTTTTCAAACCGGAGATTAAAACATACATTTTGTGTTACTGCCTATTGAAGATTATAATCTGGGATTGTGTTAAACAGTGAGGAGGAAAGAATGTAGTGCAAACACCAGCAGCTAACAGGGCTTTAAATTTAATTCAACAATAGACATAGATTGAATAAAAGAATAAAAATAAATAACCTTAAACAAAAAAAAAAAAAAATGTATGGACGCTTTCTCATGGTTGCTCCTTCCAAGCAAAACGCAACACTAGATAAGAAGTTTGCACAGGTGGGAATCCTGAGTGGAGAAAACACCCCTTTTCTTTTTCTTCTCATGATGGCTAATAGTGAAATTTTCTCTTTGGTATGACAGAGACTGATGACAGAGGCATAGAAACGTCCAATTTTTCGGGTGTAAATATGCAGATTATAACAACATCAAGCAAACATTTTAGTTAACCTTGACAGTAGCAGAATATTAGTTAATGGAGGAAAAAAAAAAGGGAAAACCCTGTAAGCAACCAGTGCAACCAGTGTCCTCCCACTGAGGGGAATTTAGAATATTTGTCAAAGTGTCTAGAGTTTCTTCTCAATCCAGTGTAAAGTGGACATATATTTTCATAAACTATTAGCCTTTAAATGCATTTATGCCTCAAATAAAATTAGTTAATTATTTTCCTTATAGGGATGTTAATTTTCTAATGAATGCAATGCAAGTGAACCATGTCCTGAGAATTTTGTGGTTAAAGCTCTTTTAAAAAATGGACACCGTCGATGTTTCCATCTCACTCTCTCCTTGAACGCAACAGCTTTGAAATATCTAAAGATAACAGCAATACTTTTTGCAGTAAAATCAATGCACACAAAAAATTAAATGAAAGACTAAAATATTTATGATCTCTTGTTGCATTTGTGTCTCAGCTAATATATATTCCTAAAGTTGAGTTAATTAGCTATAAAAAATATAACTTGTTTCTGTTTTTCTTCACAGATGCCGCAGGCAATGTGAAAAGATCATCAACCATAAAATGTTTGACCATGTTGTGCTGGTCATCATTTTTCTCAACTGCATCACCATCGCCATGGAGAGGCCTGGCATCAGTCCTGACAGTGCGGTGAGCATCACATAATCCTATATTAAGTTCCACTCTTTATTAAGGCATTTTTTGGGGGGGGCTGCATTCTGGTTTTATAGAAATAAAAGGAACTTTCTGCATTACTACTTCTGGCATTCAGAAAGATAATAAACAAAAACTAATTTTTTTTGCAGGAGCCCTTGAACTTTCTTTTAAATAGGTTTGCAGAATTCAAAACATAACATTACAAAAGTGATATGTCCGCCATCAATTGATCATCAAATCAAGTTTGTTCAATTCTCAACAATCTATATGGTGCAGAAAGTGCTTCACAAGTTGATTTTAAACAAGTTGTCAAATAGATAAAATATGAAAATGTAAAGGTAAGAAAATAACAGGATAAAAGAGATAAAAACAAAAAATACACATTAGTACAATTCAAACTGTTTTCGATGCTATAAGGAAAAGTAGTGAAACCAGAATATAAACTAATAGAAAATTTGTTCTACAGCTGAACTGCTAGGAATGAAAGGCCTGTCTGAATAGTTGATTTTGTTAGCTGTGATTTTTAAGACTCCAGGTCAGTAATGGATTGTACAGTAGTAGCCATTCAAAATTTCCCCACTTTCCTTGATTTGCCCTTTGCTGGCCCTTTGCTGGCCCTTGCCTGGTTCCCTACAATTCCTTTTTAAACATCAGTCCTTATTATGAAATATTATTTCTATCATGATCTGGGGACGTTAAGATATAAAGAGAAGCATCATATCTTGGTCAGACCCTGTAATTCAGTGAAACGGTTAAGTCAGAGTAAAAAAAAAAAATCCACGCCCAGGAGAAGGCCAGTGGCTGGAAGTTGGAGGGGATTTTGCTAGCAGTTGCAGGGGAATAGGCTGCCATTTAGCTGGTGTTTGACTTGGAAGGGCCATCTTGAATGGCCGCTACTTTAGCTCTGGTGGTCTAGCATTCCTCAACAATCATTCTCTCTTTTGAACCTAGCACTGGAGACATGCAGGGTTATACATCTGCTGAGTGCAGGGCTCTGGTTGCAAAAACTTTAAAGTTCAGACAAAGGCGCTTGAGCTATTTGAGTAGTGACTTTAAAAGAACAAGCAGGATTTTAAAATCTATCCTTAATCAACCTGGAAGCAAGTGGAGAGAGGAGAGAATGGGTGTAATATGGACGCCTTTGAGAGACACTGGGCAGCTGCATTTTTGCATTGACCGAGCTAATGAAGAATAGAATTGCTACAGTACTTCCTGCAGAGAGAGCATTACAGTTGTCCAGCCTTGAACTAATGAATTCATGCATTGCTTTTTCCAGCTTAGTCTTGAATAGAAATAGAAATATTTTCACTTTTGATAGTACTACCTTTAAGGTATAGTGGAGGAAGTTATTTTTCCGAGTGGATCTTCAAAATAAGTGGTCCTCCTAATTGTCAATCATTCTGGGTATATGTTTACTTCAGGCCATCCTCGTGTTCGTCTTCATTTACTGGTGGTGAATCTGACATGGTGAAAAAATTGCAAATCTTCTTTAGGAAAGTAAGCTTGTATGAGCGATGCATACAGCTACTTTTAAACAGAGCATGCAAGAGGAGAAACAGGCTTGTGCACACGCTCAAGTGTTTAATAGGTGTTCCCTGTTAGCTGGTACAGGGTTGTACATGTGCATTTTTTTAAAAATGGAGAGGGCAGGTCTTTTCAAAAGTTCTCTAAAATCTTCCACTGTACCTTTAAGTATAGCCTGCTCTGACCACTAAGTTAAGTAGTTTAGAAAACCTCAGGGTGCTGATAAAAATCACACCTAAATTTCTAGTGTCTGAAGTTAAAAGGGGGGAAATGGGACCAGAGCTTGAGGTCTGACAAGATTGTTTCAGATCAAAGAGAACCTTTCTAATTTTCCCTTCATTTACATGATGAAGTTTGATGTCAGACAAACAGTTTTGAAAATACCAAAGATTTGTTTAGCTGTTTTGTTTCACTTGAATGTTAATAAAAAAAAAAAATCAGTTAGCCTTAACATTAACAAGATTACCAAGAGGAAGAAAAAAAAAGTAGCCATCAGTGAGTCTAAATCCAGACACCACCGTACAGAATTTGTTCTGTAGCTTACACTCTGAAGAGAAATAGAGCGGAACATTGTATAAGCAGGGAACCACTCTTGTTTGACTGTGAGCCAGTTGCTCAGGGTGATATGTGCTTTACCTCTGTATTTGCTGCACTGCATCATCTACAACATCAATGCCTTAGCTGATGCGGCAGCCTTTCCAACAGAGTAAAAGTGGCAGGGCATCCTGCCACCTTTGCCCTGCTTTAACACAGACAAATGTATATTTGTCTATATATATATATACACTCTTGATTAATGTCTAAAAGGAATCGGAAGGTCTCACCTGTGCTAACTGGTCCTTGTGGATTGCAGGGTCATGCACACACAGATTTTTATCATTTACAACTTCAACTTTTAAGCAAATACCCACCATCCATCCCAGCAGCCTTTCTAACACTCAGGTCAGCGAGTGGTATTCTAGAAAATCACTTTTTCAGCACCGCCACACTGTGGCCATCATTAAAATGAGGTGGAAATACACAACTTAGCAAGCATCCTGATACAAGAGAAAGAACAGTCATTACAGTTCTCTAGATTCCATTTGTAATGGCTGTTCACGGCGGCTGCTTATTTGTCCGTCTGCGTTGTTCTGTATTAATGAAGTCGATTGTAAATCGATTTGCTCTCGCTGATTTTGTTCTGAGTTGCTTCCAACAGCCCAAACATGTATAATTTATCAGTTTGTTGCATCTGTTTATAAGGAGCTGCTTTACATCACCCTCTTTGCCAGCTTTAAAAAAAACAAAACAACAATAGCACTTTCTCCAAAATGAAATCTATTCATCAATACAAAGATGAAGTGCTTTTGGGTGTCGAATGCAGGCTGAATAATTATTTCATTATCATATTTCATTGGGAGTTATATCAAACAGTTTGCATTTGGCCTGTTGTTCGTTTCTGTTTTCATTTTGTTGCATTTGGCCTGTTGTCCGTTTCTGTTTTCATTTGTTGCTTGGGGTTGCCTGGATATTGTCATCATTTCATCAGCTCAGGGTAAATAAACTAAGTGAATGATTATACAGTAATATCTATAATTATTTATCATTTCTCAAAGAGGCAGGAGATAATACACTACTGTCCAAAATTACGAATTGAATCATATCAGCATTGAATGCAGTACAGTAAATTAAAGTCAAAACCAAGGCTTTATGATAGATTTATCTCCTTTACAGTTCAACCCTTCCCTAAATCGCTGTGAGAGGACATGTTTGTGTTAAAGTGGAAAAAACAACACAATGACAATTATTTAAGGACAGTAATGGGGGAGTTGCTTGAATTTATCATTTGTTTGCCTTCAGCTAGAGGCGAAATTGTTTTCCTTATTCATGTTCTGCCTATTTATGGGGAGAAATTCAGAAACTAAATTATGTTTGTCCATGCAAAATTTTAAATTGTCTTGACTTGAAAGTAACTGTCACAAAATGTGAACTATATTTAATCATTTGGAAATGATTAAAACTTTAAAACCGTTGAGTTTGACTATTTTCACTTTGAATTCTAAAATTCATAATTTTTCTTCCCACACATCCAGATACTTAAGAAAGACCAAAGTAATCAAACACAGATTGATCTCCTGCATAGGGTGAAACCATGTAGTTGCATTGAGACCTTTTGTTTAATTTATAAAACATTGTGTGGAATTCATACTAAAATGAATCCTGAAATCCTGAAAATTAAGTCCTACAAAAAATCGGAATTTTAATAAAAGTGCATGTACAACATCTAACAATATCCTTTGTAGATCACAGCTATGCCTTAAAGTTTGCCACTTTTTGCCCACATTCAACCATAAATGGTCAATGCAAAGCTTTAACCATGGATTCAGGGAGATCCAATCTTGCTGCAAAGCAGCAGAGCTAGCCAGTGTCCCAAAGAGCAGCCCAAAAGTGGCACAATAAGGTAAAAGCAAAAAAATTAACTTTTCTTTTTCTCGTAAACAAGAAATCACATTTTTCAGCCCTTAAAAAATAGAAACCCTGTTACAGTAATCAAACTTTGCTGTTTATTCTAGAGAGGCATAAAATATAATACCATTGGGTGCTGCTAAAACTGACCTTTATGGACCATCTCAACAGAGATGACAGCTGAACTGTAGAAAAAAACTCTAAATCATATCAGAGACTCTGCAGCACAATGACAACGCCAAACCACAACACTGCATATTTGCACCATATATATTTAATGCTCTGAACTTCCATATTAATGCGTTTTTTCACCATGTTATTTTTCCCCCCACACTGTTTACATTTGATTACTGCTGCACTTTAAGGAATAGAAATATCATGAAAGCTGCACAAAATGATTTTTTTTATACATTCTGTGTGTACAAAATGACAATAACAGCTGTCTCAGAGGAAATTCTAGTGATACCATTCCTGAAAGTAAAAACTGCATAATGAACAGGCTTGTTGTCTCTTTCCATTTTAAATATATGTTATTTAGAGCTCTTCTGAGCATATAGGATGGTAGTGCAGGTCGTGGGAAAGACAGCCCCCTCCACCATGCATAGACATTAAGAGGCAGGACAGGGTTTTCTCTCTTTAGGCAGAGGGAGAAAAGGGAGAATAAGCACTTGCTGAGTGCTTCTTTTTCGTGGTAGCCTTCTTGTTTTTCCTCCTCTGTCCTTGTTAAGCTTACTAAGTAAACTCCAGTCATATTAGTGAACATGCAGAGGACATGCTGCAGGGCAAAGACGTGGCACTGTATTTGAAAGGTAATAATATACTGACTTTATGGTGTAGATACTTTTGAACGGTTATAGGTTGTTTTTGTAAAAAAAAAAAAAATTAACTCGGTATGGGAACATGGCAACAGCTAGTATTTTTAATATGTTTTTTAAATATATTTGACACATTTTTACAGATGGAAAGACTCAAATGTCTTTTACAGTTTGGATTAAAACGAGATTTTTTTATGATTTTTGCCCGTCTGTCTTCGAGCTCATCAAATACACCTGCCATCCACCTACAGTGGGAGCACAATCAGTCCATTCCCTCCACCTGTAGATCCCCTTTTTTATTTTGGTTCTCTGCAGATGGTTGGCACCAGATTTTTTAAAGGTCTTGAGCTAGTGGATGTCCAGCTTTTTCCCCTGCTCATTTCCAAATCTTTGACCACAACCATATTACCAAGGATTTCTCTGTCTTACCAAGCGTATGTCAGACACCTCTGTCTGTTGACTCGGAGCTGACTGTTACCTATACCCTGAATCTTTCAACTCCTGCCATTCTGCCCATCAACCACGTTTATCACCTGTTGCTGTGAGCAGCCAGGTCTGCATCTGCTTCCTCAGCATTTCCCCAGCTAAGGCTCACCTGTCTGAATGAAGCTTCTGATCCCTTTTTTTTTAATTAACCCTTGAAGGACAACACCATGTCTGGCATCACAGATAGAAGAAGTTTCTAATAATAACAATAATGAATAAGTAATAGAAATAAAAACCATTGCAGGTGCATTAATAAAACCTGATTGGTAAATTCATCCATCGATCCATTCCTCCATCCGTCGATCCGTCCCTCAGTCCATCCATCTGTGCATCCATCTGTCCGTTCATCCATCTATCCATCAATCCACCCATTAGATGGCTTTACAGGTTGTTCTGATCAGATGGTAGGATCACCTTAACTGAAACCCTTAATGTAAATGAACCATTGCATCCCCTCAAACCTTCTTGGATAAAAGAGCATTTCATAGTAGCTCTAAGGGTGAATCCAGCCATCCTATAAAGAAAGCTAATTTTAGCTGCTGGCATCCAAATTCTCATCGTTTAATTTTTAATCTATATATGTTGTAGCCCAGATAGAATGAAAATCAAAAGCTTTACATTTGACTCAGTTCAAGTCTTTGTTTACTAAGAACCAACTAAAGCAATACTGCAACATTACTGCATTGCCAACAGCATGAATAGATGCCTTATGTTCTGCAGACCTAATGCATCTATTCATCTCTTGCTCTATCTTATTTTCATCTGTGAACATCACTGAAGGTTATAAGATAACTGAACTCTCACTTGATGCAGAGACTGACAATTGACCTGCAGGGAGAAGTCTAACTGATTTGTAGTTAAGAACCATGGCTCAGGACTTAGAATAGTCGAATGCTTTCTGTTTAGCTGCAAACTGGAGTGCACAAAGAAAGACACCAGAGAACGAAAAATATGTCTGATCAGGTAAGGTTCTCATCTGTTTTGTTGCCTGATGACAACTTTTAGTTTAGTTTGCTCTCGTTTGAAGGGAGTCTCTGATAGCTGCAATGCAGTAGGGCCTACTTTCGGTCTCAGGACTTGTTTTGTAATGAACCTGTCTCTTTCAAGTTACATAGGAGTGTTTTTGGGAAGGGCAATCTGCATTGAGCATCTATACTATACAAGTGCACCTTGTTGACCTGAAAAAGTCTTTAGTATATAAAATGAACCTAATGTTTATGTCAAAAGCATCAAAGTTTTCCTCTGAGTATAGCAGCTTAACAATGTCCAAAGATTTATGCATCTTGACTGATAGTCTGAGGTTGTAATCTAGATCTTGCAGTAGGAGCTAAATAAAGGTTCTCATGTTGGATTACAGAGGATCCAGTTAAGGTGCAAGGATTTAACAGCTCAGACATATTTTATCAGCTGGAGTATTTTCAAATAAATCCTAAAGTAACAGATAACCATTAAAGAAATGTTTAAAAAAGCAAGATTGAAATTCAGCTTAGGTTTAAATATTGGGAATCCTCAGAACGAACGTCAAAAACCACAACTCAGTAGTTCTATCTTAAATTAACAGAAGAAAACCAATGGATTAATGTATTAACTACAAACACATTTTAGAAACAGAAAGGACAATGCTGCAGTTCAAACCTTTATTCAGCAAGCTATAAAACAAGACAATTAACAGTTTTACCAGGACTTAGGAATTAATTTAAAAGAAAATGTTAATTTTACATAACCTTAAAGACATTATTTTCTATTTGTTAGAAAAAAAACCTTTTATAATTTTTTTTGCTGGAATATTTCCAGGAGTATGAATTAAACACCAACACTCACAAGGGTCTTCTAGCTGTCAAAAGACTACAGCAGGCGATCGAGAAAGGTTTAGAGTTCAGATAACAAATGAGGAAAACAGATAAATTATTGTGCAGGACTCAACTAGTTTAGTGGGAAAACTTTAGGCTTAATGGAAAAATAAATCTGAGAGAGCACTTGAATTCTAAACAATTTGTGTCACCTTGTTGTTCTGCAGGAGCGGATCTTCCTGATGTGGTCTGACTACATCTTTACAGCGATATTTGTGGCAGAGATGACCGTAAAGGTGAGAATTCACATGGTGTTTGCTTTTTACATCAGTCTTCTAACGCTTTTCCATGACCCTGACGGACAAGGGGTAGAAGATGTGGCCACTTATCCATTTGACATTAACCCATAAATAGCGGTTGCCTACCACCAGCAATAGGCGGGTGAAAGGCTGAGTTCAAAACCATCCACACAAACCCCTAAGGTCAATTTAGGGACTTATGATAACCTAGGAGTACTGTAATCTTTGGACTGTCAGAGGAAACCAGTGTACCCCTAGAGAACCTAGGTATGCACAGAGAAAAAAAGCAAAATGTTAGCAGAAAAAAAATAGAGTTAGAACCAGGAATTTCATGCTGTGAGCCAACAGTGTTACAAATTTTTGTTTCCTTTTAAGATAAATTATTTGTTTTCCATTTGATAAAACTTAGCTTCAAATCCCCAAATTGCCTTTTAGAATCATTTACTAAATTGCTTTATTCTGGTGAAATCTGTTTTCTTTTGCAGTCTTCGTTGAAGTCATCTGCAACTTACTTTCATACTCTAGACTGTTATTGATGCTGAAATGCTACAGTAGCTCTCATAAATTATATTGTAGGAATTATAAAAACACATCTAATTTATCTCAGGTATTTAACCAAGCAAATAAATAAAGTAAAATCTCTGTGAATAATACATAAAAATTTAAATTCAAACCAATAACTGCACAGCAAACTTCAATACCTGGTCAAATGTGTCTTTTTTTTTTTTTGGTTTGAAAGATGAAATAACTATATTAGAACAATTATTTAAATCTGCTGCTGAAGTTAGTATTAACTTTAACCACCATTACCCAATCATTAAATTATAATAGACAAGCATGAATTATTTTAATACACACTTAATGTTAAAGTCCATGATTATTGATATACGTGGTACCTGAAATACAATTTTGGAAACCTTAATCAAATATGAATGAACAAATTCTTTTATGAATACAACTGTTTCCTCTTTTAATAGTCATGGACTGCTGGCCATGATGAATTTCTTAAACATGTAAGGTTTTGATTTAAAGTCCATATCAACATAAAGAAACGGGGAGACCAGGCCATGGAAAAAGGATGGAAAAATGAGGAGACCAACCTAAAGATCCAGCGGGAAATTATGGCAAACTGTGAACTTAAGCACTGACCGAAATTAAGAGAATAAATCTAGACGCTGGTGTAATATGGATCATCTACCACAAAAAGGAACAAACTATAAACTAAGGGGAGACAACAACAGATATATTGTGCTGTAAGGTAAATGAACTAGAATTCCCGGAAAACAGAATGCAGTGAATATGCACTAAACCAGACCTAAAGGAATCAACTAATATTTGAACTCTTAAAAAACATTGAAATTATGAAAAAGAGGCACAAAAGAAACCAAACTTGATAAATCCCTCAGGTCCATAGCTCTTGATAGAAGTGAAATCTCCCATATAACTACAAAAGCTCAAAGCCCCAAAACACAATGGAAATTGGAGAGAAAAGGCTGGAAAAAAGGAACCAGGAGAGAGAAACGGCATTCATGCACAGAAGGATTGTCGCACAGGAAAAGGATTGTCTCGCCTGTATTTAAATGGCTTGGCTTTGAATGGAGGTCCAATCAGGCGTGGGCAGCACCAGGCAGAGGCAGAGGAGAGGAAAGTTCATGGGTGTCACTCATTCAAAGTCTCTGTCTCTATTTTTGGCCTAGTTACTTAGGAATGGATGTGTATTCACTCATACACCCAGTCATGATTTTACAATTTCAGAGTATCTAACACTGAATTACATTTGATGGATGCATATTACATTTTTTGTAAAGGCTTACCAAAAGAAACCCCCCACCCCTTAAAAAAAAAAAAAAACTTATCTTCAGTTTTCCCTAAATTATAAGAGATGCTTAAGTAAATAGTTCATTATAAGGTGTGAGTATATGGTGCCTATCTAAATATGTTTTTTTTTATTTGTTAATCTACTAAATTTTGTAGTATAAAATAAGTTATTTGTTTGAGGGTTATTTTACACCCTCACCTATGGTCATGAGGTCTGGGTAATGATTGAAAGGACGAGATCCAGAATACAAGCGGCCAAAATAAGTTTCCTTCACAGGGTAGCTGGACGCACCCTTTGAGATCGGGTGAGGAGCTCAGAGTAGAGTTGTTGTTCCTCTATGTCGAAAGGAGCCAGATGAGGTGGCTCGGGCATTTGTTCCGGATGCTTCCTGGTCCCCTCCCTCAGGAGGTGTTCCAGCCATGTCCCATTGGGAGGAGGCCTGGTGGAAGGCCAAGGACACTGGAGGGATTATGTCTCTGTGCTGGCCTGGTGTCGCTTTTGGATTCCCTGAGAGCAGCTGGAGGACGTGTGTGTGGATCGGGAAGTCTGTGCATCTTGGCTTAGACTGCTGCCTCCGCGACCCGGCCACGGATTAACGGATGGATGGATGGATGGATGGATGGATGGATGGATGGATGGATGGATGGATGGATGGATGGATGGATGGATGGATGGTTCTTTTACAATGGGGCATTTACAGATTAAGTTCATACAGAAAATTATAGTTAGAGATAAAGTTCCCCCTAAAAATGTTACTAGGTTAGAGGACTACTACTCCATCATATGTGTACTCCAGTAAAATTGACTGGTAGCCATCCAACTCTAGTAAAAAAGTATTTGGTGAAAGCATTACTGTACTTCACTACTCAGTAAAAGACTATCAGACATAATCTCAGGGGTGTTTCTATAAGGTATTAACTTAGGTAATGAAGATAAAGGGTGTACATTGGGCTTACAGCTCCTAAGTTATTTGCAAAATAGGTGAGAATTTCCCAAAATGAGTTGGATGTTAAGAGGTTAAATGCCACAATTTTCAAATATCTTTGAAATTTTTGAGAATGCCCTGCGATGGACTGTTGACCTGTTCA
>NW_015151149.1:449970-452047 GCF_000732505.1 Cyprinodon variegatus | reverse complement strand
CCATCGCTGATTGGACGTTCGTTTGGTGAACGGCTCCAAATTTTCTTTAACGGAGAGTCTCCAGACTGATCTGCGAGTGAAACCTCGAAAGCTTGCGAGATCAGGATGGTCTCATGAGGCTAGTCCATCACGGTCTTCATTCACAAATTAGAAATGTCTCCTTATCAGTGGTGGGATAAACAAATATACGGAATGTTGCACATTTGATAGGGCTTCAGGATTCTAAGAAATATCATTGCTTTTCCTTGAAATATCCTTCTCTATACCCTTTGTGTATTTTCTGGGATCTGCAGTTGCTTTCCCAGTTTGGAGTTGAGGCTCTTATTCATCAGTTACCAATAGCAATAATTATAATGCATGAATATAATTATGAACTTTATCGCCTGTGCTCTATGGACAGATGTTAGATTGTGCAAAACCCATCTTGAATAATCTTTGACCTGTATAGTGCACTCTGTGGAGGATTTTGTATTGTATTAATTGTAAATTGGGGTTTCTAGTCATTTTAAAAGACATATCTGAGCCCAGATATTTTGTTCAAAGCTGACTGATAAATCCTCCTCCCATTTAGTAATAGAAAGAGATATTGTATCATCCAGTTTAGTCAGTGTGCTGTATAATTTACATAGTAGTGTTGGGGGGGTTTAACTCTAGAAACTCTGAAAAAAAATTGTTGGAATTTGTAAACCTCCTTCAATATGCTTAAATTTGTTTCTAATTATAAATTTCATTTGTTCATATTCTAAGAATTTATTTTTATTAATGCCATATTGACTATTTTTCTAGCAAATGTGATAAACTCCGTACCTTCAAATAAATGATCCAGATAGTTAATACCTTTATTCTTCCAGTACGGAAAGTTTATAATGTTTTTATTTTGTAGAATGTCAGGGTTATTCCAAATGGGTGTACGACTGCACAGGATAAGTGATGACTTTGTTATTTTAAGAAACTTCCACTGTCAGAGAAGAGCTGATGGTAATATTTTGAAAGCATGAATGCTGTTTTATATTAGAGGTAATAAACGGCAAATGTGAAATTATGATAGACCACCTATTTTAAGCACTATTCATCGTGTTGTTGTTGAGTCTTTGGTGTGTTTTTTTTTTTTTTTCTGAAAGGAATGGATATTTCTCCTGCTCTCGGTCAAGGTTTGTTTTAGTTAGAGTGCCCAAAACAAGAGAGAATCACCCAGACAACAGAGGTAAGGCGATAGTGTTCCTCTGCTAAAGACAGGGGCATTAGGAAATCAGTGTAACAATAGCGACTGAGGGAGCTCCATAACTGGAGGCAGACATGCCACCCTCTAGAGCTAAGGAACCAGAGCTGCATTTTGGAGGATCACACTGAGCAAAAGAAGTTTCGATAAGTCGTCGTGGGAAATTGCACTAGAGCGGGGAGAGGCTTCAACTTTCTGAGGGTAGCTAGGCTACCTGCGGAGGATCCAAGGCACTAGTGAAAGATTGGCAAAGTTTGACGGGGAATAAGAAAGCTGGGGGTGGGGGAGAAGCTACTGCTTCCTGGGAGTAGGACAGTAGTGCTTTGGAGAAGCCAGCAAGGGAGAACGAGCAGCGAGAAGTTCATACAATAAAAGCCAATTTATACTTCTGATGCATAGTGCCTGCGACCGTCTGTGCGCAACCACTGCCCCCACGCAGAGGCTCTGCATCCGTTGTTGCGCACCTCATAAAAATCCTGACTACACGTCGGACGGTCGCAAACCCACTCAGACCTCAAGCGGAAGTGCGCAGATGAAAAAGCAGATGTGATTGGTCCTTGCTATGCCTTTCCAAATTACTGTGTGGTCGTCCTTCTCGATTCAGAGCTGGGTCGTGCCATTTTTAAAAACGGAGGAGTAATAACAACAATGGATAGCCACAACGAAAGATTAGATGTTGTTTTGGAAAATAAACACTCTCGCCATCGCCGCCGAAGAAGTTCTCGTGACATTTTGGAAAATAAACACTCTCGCCATCGCCGCCGAAGAAGTTCTCGTGACCATCCGGCGAAGTTCTCGCGAGTTCTCGAATAGGCTCCCCCTAGCGCTTTGGCAGGAAACTGCTGCGCGTCCCTAGAA
>NW_015151149.1:445571-448225 GCF_000732505.1 Cyprinodon variegatus | reverse complement strand
TCTTCCAGTGCATCCACATCTTTTGTTACTCTGGCTTCCTCCTACAAATAAAAAACCAATGACTGTTAGGTTGATTGGTCTCTATACACTAAATTGCCAAACATATTTGAACGCCCATCCAAATAATGGGAATCAGGTGTTCAGATCACGTCCATGGCCACAGGTGTATAAAATCAAGCACCTAGACTGTTTTACAAACATTTGTGAAAAAGAAATTAGTTCTTTCCAGAATCTCGATTAATTTTAGCATGAAACTGTGATAAGATCCCACCTGTTCAATGAACCCAGTCGAGAAATTTCCACGCTCCTAAACATTTCACAGACAACTATCAGTTGTCCCATCAAAAAATGGAGGTGTTTGGGAACGACAGCCACTCGGCCACGTAGTGGTAGGCCACGCAAACTGATGGAGCTGAGTCACTTGATTCTGAAGCACATAGTGCAAAGAGGTTATTAGCTTTCTACAGTCAGTTTCTTCATACCTCTAAACTTCATGCGGCCTTACGATTAGCTCAAGAAAAGTTTGCAGAGAGCCTAAGGGTTCCATGGTCGCCACAGACTCCGGAACAGTGAAGAAATGTTCTCTGGAGTGATGGATCGTCCCTCTCCATCTGGAAATCTGATGGACGGTCGATGCTTCCAACTTTGTGGGAACAGTTTATGGTCTGAACAGATTATGAATAAAGTGCCTGGATCTGCTCCCAGATCTACAGAGCCGTGAGGGTTAGAAGCTCACACAGAACACAGGTAGGACTCACCTGGAAACCCAGCCTTTACATGCAGGATTTAGAGATCAGAAACAGATGATGTTGTGTTTCAGGTATGGAATCAGCAGAGTCCCAGTGTGCCTGGGAGCCAGTCTGAGGAATGGTAAGAAGATCCAGCACTAATGTCTGAACTGATCTAAGAAGACATTAAGGACCCATCAAGTTAACAAATCATAAGTACATTGATTGTCTATGTAATCCAGCATATATGAAAAATATACAAAAATACCTTAAAATAAAAGACTGATTGAAATAAAAAAGTAGTTTACTGGCGATACCGATGAAATCATAGAGATGTTATTGTTTTCAATGTTCGTAAAAAGCTAAAACCAAAAAAAAATGTGGGTTTCTATTACTTATACTCATCATCTTCCCCTTGATCTGAGACACCAGGTCCAGCAGAGACTCCCAGACTTCCCTAATCCCAGACACCTCCTCCAGCTCTGCTGGGGGGAGTCCAAATCACTCCCAGGCAAACTCAGAGACCTAGTCTCTCCACAGTGTTCTATGTCGTCTCCTGGGCCTCCTTCTGGTAGGACGTGCTTGGAAAACCGTCAGAGGGAGCCGTCTAGGGGACATTCAACAAAAATGTCCAAGCCATCTCACCTGACTTCTCTCAATGTGGAGGACAAGCTGATAACTCGGACATTGCCTAAATAGATATATAAAAAAATTTGGATTTAATATCGGATATCTAAAGCAGCAGAAGCAGCTAGTTTAAATGCAAAGTCAATAGTTGACACGCATCTTGGTGCAGCAAAAGGTTTCACATAGCGTTTTGAGAAGCAGGAGCAGCTGAAGCAGCGCATCATGAGTTTCTGAGCATCTGACGCAAGGAACGCACATCAGAAGCAGCAGCTGCTGGAGTTGGAAAAATTGAACTTTTGCTGCTCAACCCACCACATCAACCAAATATTAACATCTACTTCTAGCCGCCGTGAACAGTAGGGGAAAACCGCAAATAGACGACTGGGCCAGAGGCCGCTGTTAAAGGGGATTCCCAGTGACAGGGTCTGGTTAGTTAGTGTACGGGGCTCCCATGGCGAAATAACTTTTAAATTCAGAATCATAATCTGGATGAACTGACTGGACAGATGGTGACTTTCTCACTTAAAAACATTAAAACTATTTTTTTACCCACTGATGACAGCAAATATAGCTGCCATTATTACAGGCAAAGAAAGAATAGAGTAGCTCTACCCAACGAGCATCAGACCCACTTTTTCCACCGCACAGCTAGAGCAGCAGAGAACCTTCAGCAGCGCGTCAAAAATAAACTTTTACAAGCATCAAAAATAAAGCAGCACGCAAGTTTTTGCTGCTCCTGCTGCTCGCAGTGTGAACATAGCTTTAATAATAAAAGTAGCATAATATAGACTTAATTTAGATCAGTGTTGATTTGGTAGCTTTTTAAAATAAAGTTTATGTCAAGGCTAAAGTCTTCCCTCACATGACAAGGTATACGGTTAATTCATTCAACACTGGAATTGGGGGTTAAAGGAGAGGACAACTCAGACCCTAATCATAAACCACAGACAAACTAAAAAAGACCAGAAAGAGGTGGGTTGACTGGGATGAACTGAATTTACTGATGAACACACAATAAAAAGGGTAAAAAAGCATTTACCAATAAAATGATGCAGTCAGAGTGCAGCAGGGAGTTCATATTTGAGAAGCAAATTAATCAATTAGAATTAATTAGCTTGAAAAATAATTTACATAAGTGCGTACAAACTAATTTACAATATAAATCAAAGCGTGTATATTTATGTGTAGAGAGAGAGAAAAACTCAAATATGGTTTAATCTCCACACTGGAAAAACCATCTAGAAATAAGTAAAACATTTATTAAATTATGTTTATTTACCCTTAATTTGAGTAGGTAAA
>NW_015151149.1:438806-444195 GCF_000732505.1 Cyprinodon variegatus | reverse complement strand
CCTCCTCAATTCAAGAACAAATGCACTTATTTTAAGAAAATTGACTTACCTAGATTTTGATTTTTTCCAGTGTACTGCTTTATTCCAAGTGCATGTTATCTAATTATTTTATTTGAAGTGTAGAAATACTCATTCCATTGGCAAACTACCTTATTTACCTATTGAAATACACTTAATTTAAGACGTTTTTACTTATTTCTAGATTGTTTTTCCAGTTTATTGGGTGAATTTGAAACATAAACACACCAGCTGTGGTGCAGAGGAATGCAGAGGTTGAAAGCTGAGTGGATCGAAGCTCCCTGGAATTAATAGGAGGTCAGATGTTAGAAAGCGGAGGTTTGATCCAAGCAGGCGATAATCCAATCATCCTAAAGGATTTTCCAGATTTGGGTTGTTTCCTTAAACGTTTTATTTTGGAGGTGATATTAAACCAGTTCCGCTGCAAACATGGAAGTAGTCGGTTTCTCTGCAGCAGTTCTCTAATCAGGCTTATAGTAATTATTAAATGATATTTTTGTCTAAAATATGAAAGATCTTCACAGCGGGACTCGTTGATTAATGCTATTAGCAGTTTTCTTTCAGTTTGCACATTTAGTTTTACTCTTTAATTGTTATTTCCAAAGTGTTTTTATAAAATACATTCATGTAAAATATACATGTCAGCCACTAAATTTGCTCTGAAGCGAACCAGGAAGGCCTTTTAGTCAGAATCTAGCCCTGTGGCGCCGTGGTTAGATACTTAGTTCATCAGTGTAACGTGACCCGATAGTTGTTGGCCAGCAGCGGCTCAGAGTCAGACGAGCTGAGAGGCTGAAGAACCAGAGGGAAGATGCTGGCAGGCTGCTGATGGCTTTATAACATCATGGGCAGCAGAGGATCCATCACATCTCCAAACAGACTGCTGGCTGGAAACTCAATCTGGTTTATAACAGGATGGAGCACATTCTAAATTTAGAAGTAAGTATCTATGATTATTATTATAAAAGGCATAATCTGTTTGATTTAACTTTTCCTTTTTTAAAGCTTTAATGTAAACTTTTCTGATTAGTGAAAGTGCAGCAGAAATCAAACTTAATGATTTATATATTAAGATGAGCCGACAGAAAAAAAGCTTATTCAAAAAGTATTTTTATTATATTAATGTAATTTCTGCTTTATTGAAGTATGTATTTACTGCCTATATGGATTAATTCCTTTTTATATATAATCAATAAAATTTAATGCAGAGAAAATAAATTGATTGATTTTTCTTAAACCAATCAGATAAATTATCATAAACTGTCTAAACTAACCAGGAAATATGCAAAAAAGTTATTGCCCTGCTCACTTTAAATCATTTGACCGTTAGTTAGTTGCACTTAGTTACACCCATAAAATAAGAAATCTCTTTAATACACTGGAAAATATCCAAATCTAGATAAGTAATTTTTTCTTAAAATAACTGCATGTGTTCTTGAATTGAAGGAGATAAAAGAGACATTTTGCCAATGGAACAAGAAAATTTACATTTAAAATAAGAAAACACAACAGCATTGTCTTATTTAAAGTGCATATAATATAATGATCTTATTTTAAGATTAGAAAATACTCATTCCATTGGCAAACTATGAATGAATGAATGAATGAATATTTATTTCAGACTAATAATAGTAACAAAAAATAAAATAAATAAATCAAATTAACAAATAATATAAATTAATCAAAAGAACAAATAATAATAAATAAAACAATTTCAGAAATGATCAAATAATAACAATAATTAAATCAATTTCAGAAATACTAACAAATGTGTATCACATAAAAAGTGAATGGTAAACATTAATTTAAATTTCTTGTTCCGATTCGATTTAAATAATTTGAACATAAATAGAAATGCACTAAACAATGTTTACCATTAACAAGCATTATATTTACCCTAATGTCTGTCATTGATTATTTCTTACTGTAAATTGTCTGAAAAGGGGTATGAAGAAGTAGAACTTATCTTTCATACCCCTTCTCCCTCTAGTTGCACTGAAAGCAACCTAAAAGTACCTTCCTGTTTAACATCTATGTTTTGTTGTTATTTTTTTTTTTTTTATTATCTTTTTTAATTTTTATTTATTTATTTTTTCACACCCACATACATACATATACATACCCATTTACATCTGCACACATATGCACACACACGTGCCTACCTACACACACATCTGGCCTAAATCCACATTCACACCCACGTTCCACAGCACTCTGAGTACTGAGATCCATCCTCTTCAACAACTGCAGGAGCGGCCTTTCGCTGCAGTTTACCCAATCAAATTAAGGGTAAATTAAATTCATTTCAGAAAATTTTATTTATTTCTAGATCGTTTTTCCAGTGACCAGACTGATAAAATGAAGAAAACTCAGATGCTGAGACTTCTTTAAAAAAAACAACCTAATAAAGTCCTAATATAAAGTAAAATAAGTAAAGAGCAGCAAAGTCATTGACATCTATCAATAAGCTCTTTATAAGACTTCTGGAATCCAGAGAACCATTATTTACAAATGTTATCAGTTTAGACCAGAGTGAACGATTTACTTACACTGGAAACACCATCTAGAAATAAGTAAAACATTTATTAAATTAGTGTATTTACCCTTAATTTGAGTAAGTAAATGAGATGATCTGCCAATGGAATGAATATTTTTACTCTTAAAATAAGATAATTAGATTATATGCAATATAAGTGTGTATTTTAAGTGTAAATTGTCTTGTTCCATTGGCAAAAAGTCTCTTTTATCTCCTTAATCCAAGAACAAATGCATTTATTTTAAGAAAAAAATGTCTTGTCTAGATTTAGATTTTTTTCCAGTGTAGAAACAGTCTGGGTTAAGGGAAAAACTACTGCAGATCAAACCGGCCATGAGTAAAACACCTGGATAACCTATGGGACTTTATGGATCATATATACATAACGGATATTTTTCTGTGTCCTGAACAATTTCTTCCATTGAAAAAAAAACAATCCAAATGTACAAAAAGACATATTTTAGTCTGACCCTTTCCCAGCACACAGACCTGCTCTGAGTCTTCCTGACATTTTACTTATTGAGGTTTTACTGCTATCTGAAATGTTAAAGTATCATGTGGAGCGACCGTCCAGCCTTAAATTTAATTTAGACAATTAAAAATTTACCTTAAAAGATGTTGGTGAACATTCTCAGTCATCCAGGTCATAGTCATTTCAAAAAAGTTCAAAAACAATCCACTGGACTTTGTTTCCTAGTTTGAAGACGTTTCGCTTCCCGTCCAGGAAGCTTTTTCAAATCAAAATATCAGGGATATTGCAATCTAACAAAAGAAGCCAAACAACCTCCATTCCAAAGGGCTGGTCCCATTCGTCCGTTTCAATTTGCATGTTTTCGAAGCAAAAACAAGAATTTGCTTTACTCCACTCTGTAAAGCCTCAAACTCAACGCTATTTCTGACTTTTTTAATTGAAAAAATCTTCCTGGATGGGAAGAGAAATGTCTTTAAACTTGGAAACAAAGTCCAGTGTATTATTTTAACTTTTGTTTTGAATAACCTTAAAATAATTTAAATATAACTCTTAACTTCTTTGGCATCATTTCTGGCTTCTTTGACCAAATTACTAAACCTCACTACATCTATTTCCATCATAACACACAACCAAATGTCTGTACATGGTCATGTATGGAAATATCATCCTTGGCAACCATAAAAAAGAGCAATTATGGAAATTTTAATTTAAAATCATTAATGAATAGGATATTGCATCAGCCAGAGAAACCCGGTAAGGCCTTTTGGTGGTTAGTGAGTCTCACTTATATTTAAATAAATCTGTTGTTCAACTGTTGTCATGGACTGAGGTCCGTTTCACGAAGCAGTTTAAATGTGAACCATGAAATCAGGGAAAAGGTTGATTTTTTTTCCATTTCCCCAAACGATTTCTTCAACCTCTGTTTCTGTTACCATAGTAACCAGAACCATAGTATCAAACAACAGGTTTTTCCTCAATAAAAATCTCTTCTTAGATTTTTAAAAAGAATTCACAGGGTTATATAATAGGATGATAATTTAAATCACAATGGCAAGAATCGCCCCTGAATTGCTTAAAACAAACTCGAGGTGTTGAGATGGCCTAGTCAAAGTCTGGGCTTAAATCCAATTAAGATGACATAAAAAAGCCTGTTTATACTAGAAAACCAGCCACAGTTGGTGAGTTTAAACATTTCTGTAACAAAGACAGGCTTAAACAGCAATATCAAAGAGTCATTGGTGTTTTTATAACAAGGTATTAGTTGTTACTGTCAACCGTGGTTTAGGGTACAAATACTTTTTTTTACTGGTTTTAACATTTTTGTTCCTTTATAAAGGAAATCAGTCATGAAAAAAACTTTTTCTTTGTGCAGTGCAGTAAAATTGTTTTTAGAGTATCAGAAATGTGTTTGGTGATAAAAGGAAAAAAAAAAACTTGCTTTGGGGGTGTGTGAATACTTCTTTACTGCACCATATGGAAAGTGAATAACAAAAAAATAATAATCTCCAGGACAGGAATTTTACAATTTTTGTTAGATAAAATAAATTTGTTTTAAAAGAGATAAACACATGATTTAATTCGAATTTTTTTATGTTTTCAACATTTAACACACAAAAGAAAAAGAAGTCTAATAGTTTGTTTTTCTGTTTATCTTTTTAGGAGATGCCGTTTATAAGCGGACTGAGTGAAAATGTTTCAGGACTGAGCTTTGGTTTGTGAAAATAAGTTGAATTTAAATCTAATAAATGAAAGCGGGGTTCTTTCTAGTTGAAATACTTTTTTATTTTATTTTGTAGATGAGCAGCAGGAGCTGGACTGGACCCTGCAGGACTCAGATCTTCACTACCACATTCTGACCAGTGGGGGGCAGAGCAACTCCTCACACACTGCTGCTGCTGTAAGTGTCTAACATGGTGGGAAAGATCAGGTCTGTGTGAAACAACAGGCTGACATTAATAATAAATCATTTATTTGACCTCCAGGTCAGAGAAAAAAAATCACAATTTTCAAGAGATTGCTTTTTTTTTTCACCCCTTGAAGCCAATCTGTTCCCTTTCTGACACAATCAGTGTTAAATCTGGTCCAGGCGGCTCATCGGTGGCCTGAGGTTGAATGTCTGACCTGATGACCATGATGATGAGTCGTTTCGCCTCTGAACAGCTGGGAGATAAACCGCTCTGAGACGTTTTCTCTTCCTGTTTGTGGGATCTTCACAGACTGGGGGCCAAAGATCAGAAAATGCTCTTTAGTGTGGAGAGAAACTTCACTTCTACAATTATACATCTGTAGACGTATGCATACCAGTTATCCCTAAATAGGGCTCTCAGTGAAACACTTGGAAATTCAAAATTTCAAGCCAATAG
>NW_015151149.1:435196-437366 GCF_000732505.1 Cyprinodon variegatus | reverse complement strand
ACTTCCACTTTTACCAGAGTATTTTTTAACACAAGTATCTGTACTTTTACTCAAGTACGGAAAGTGAGTACTTTTGCCATCTCTGTGTAACTCTAAGCAGCTTCTCTGTTCTGAGTAAGATTATAATTTCTATCAGCATCTGCTGTCATGTCTCCTGGTTATTTAATACATATAAGTTATGAAGTGTTATTTAAGTAGTTTATCCAGAGTGATTTGCTTTCAGGAAAAAGAACCAGAGAGAGAAAGCTTCAAGCTGCAGAGTCATAGTGATAAAGTGGCCTGTGACTGAGTTTGGTCTTCTAACTGCAGCCTCTCTCTGTCCAGGTCTCTCTCCATCCTCTGGTTCCTCTCTTTCACTACAGTGACAGACACCTGCCCCCCTCCTCCCCGTACAGCCAGCCAATCAGCGAGCCCCTAGCCCAAAAGGCCAACTCCCCCTCCTGGACACGCCCCTGTTACCATAGCAACACTGTTTCCAGGTGAGTGAAGCATTATTGAACCTTTAGGTTCCGCTTCTGCTTCCTCTAACTGTTCATCTTCATCTCTGCTCACTAAGGACAAAAAATAGCTTCTGATTTTATTTTTATCAAGCTGGAAAAGTTACAGACACTTCTTGTGGAGCAACTTTTTAGAAAGTTTGGATTTATATAACATCAGATAAAAAAATTATTTAGATTTTATTGATTTCAGTAATATTTAGTAACTTTTAGGCTTTTCAAAAGTAATGATACTCTGGAAAGTAAACTTGGAAAACAAAGTCCAGTGGATTGTTTTTTACTTTAACTTGATGACTGGAGGACAAAGAATCTTCACCACACTGGAAAAACCATCTAGAAATAAATAATTTAATTCTTAATTTCAGTGTATTTATCCTCAATTTGAGTAGGTAAACGAGATTTGCCAAAGGAATGAGTATTTTTTTACTCTTAAAATAAGATAATTGAACTCATCTGTGCGTGTTAGACATGGAGTAACATAATTTAAGGTGGTACATAGACTTCATTTCACCAGGGATAAACTGGAGAGAATTTTTCAGGGAGCTGATCAAACAGGTGCCAGCAAACAAATACTATGTGTTTTGGTCTTGCCCAAGACTCAAAGAAATCTGGATTGAAATCTTCAAAACTTTTTCATCCATCTACAAGAAAGATATTGAACCGGTCCCTCTGGTAGCCATTTTTGGTGTGGCACCAGGGGGGCATAGAATTAAGGACAGTTTAAAGGAAGGCAATGGCATTTTATTCGGTGTTGGTCCGGAGATTGATTCTGTCTAATTGGATAAAGGCAGCAACACCAACTCATAAACGATGGATAGAGGAAGTAATGACACACCTAAAGCTGAAACATCTTCCATTGACGTCACAGGGAACCATTAAGAGATATTTCAAGACCTTTTATTTCTTATTTTGAATCCGAATTTCCAACTGCTTCACTGGAAAAAAAATCTAAATCTAGATAAGCCATTTTTTCTTAAAATAAGTGAATTTGTTCTTGAATTGAGGAGGTAAAAGAGACATTTTGTCAATAGAACAAGACAATTTACACTAAAAATAAGAAAACGTAATTGCATTGTCTTATTTAAAGTGCATTTTATCTAATTATCTTATTTTAAGAGTAAAAATACTCATTCCATTGGCAAATCATCTCATTTAACTACTCAAAATAAGGGAAAATATGCTTAATTTAAGAATTTTTTTACTTATTTTTAGATTGTATTTCCAGTTAGCAGCTTTTTTTTGACATCATTATTATCATTCGTTATTCATACTTATGTTTTTAGTTTTCAACCCACGGATGTCTGGAACATGGGTGTGTGTGTGTAGTACCTGTCTTATTGATAGTTGGTCTATGTTTTTCTTATTTTTTTTTGTTTTGTTTTGTATGTCCTGGACCGGGTCTGTTGGTTCAATATGAAAAACTAATAAAAACTATTTGATTTTTAATAAGAACTTGAAATAAGAGGATGTTGTGTTTTATTTTAAGTGTAACTTGTCTCGTTCCATTGGCAAAATGTCTCTTTTACCTCCTCAATCCAAGAAGTATTCACTTATTTTCAGAAAAAAAGTGACTTATCTAGATGTTGATTTTTTCCAATGCAGCATCATAATTCATAACTTCTCCTGTAGATCTCCGGTGAAGGTGAAGAAGCCTCTGAACGCCTTCATGCTCT
>NW_015151149.1:431126-432868 GCF_000732505.1 Cyprinodon variegatus | reverse complement strand
TAACGTTACTGGATGAGAAAGTCTCTTAAATTATTGTCTCTTTATTTGAGCAGGTAAGTAAAATTATCGCCCACAGAGTATTTTGTTCTTGGAAATTATCTTTTTCCACGCAGCTCTTAAAAGATAATGGGTTTTTTGTCTTATCTCTTTCCTTTGGCAGGTTGTTTTACCTACAGCAAATACATTAATTTAAAGAAAATTTTACTTACTATTAATTTACCTAAACAAAAAAAAAAAAGCAGTTTTAGGTAGAAAATAAAATGTCTGTAGCTGTTAATTCTGTGAAATTAACAAAAGCAATTTGGTTTCCTTTAACTTTTCGATGTTTATGCTGAAACTCAACCTGCAGCGTATTCAAAACAAGCTGCTCATTGATGGAAAACAGGCTGGAGTCGTTGGAAAAAAAACTTTGTTGGCATTTATTCAGGTTACTTTAGTTTCTGTGAGGATGTGAAACATTTAAAAAGGCACAAAACGAAACAAGCAACAGAAGCTAAAGGGTAAATACTTCCTCATGGCATGGAGGTCCCGCTCAGACTGCCGTAGAAACATTTCTCCCGTGGTTAAAGAAAAACCAAACGGCTGAACGTGACTCCCTGGACGCTGGAGTCTTTCTGCAGCTGTGGAGCACCATGATCCCTCCTTTAGTCTGAAGGCTTTAAATATCACAGTGCTGATCAGGAAAGCAGCAGTTCATCATTTACACCAATAAAAAAAAAGTCTTATTGCTCCTCGGCTTCAACATCCGGATCTTCATTCGTTCTGCAGTGGGACCAGTCCAAACCCACCAGCAGTCCGACCGACAGCTGCTGCATGAAGGATGGACTCCACATTGGCAGAGGTAAACATCAACACTTCCAGGTTCTGCTGCGGTACCAGGTGGGTTCTGCAGTCCCCCCCATCAGTCGTCCCTCTCCATGCCCATGGTGTGGTACCTCTCCTTGCAGGAGGACAGCAGGGCCCGCGGCGACAGGAAGACAACGGGGACCTTCGTCTGGACGTTCCTCTCCAGGAAGTTAAAGACCGGGTTCCACCAAACCCTGGACAGGTAGTTGTTCTGGGTTCCACGCAGCTCCTGGGCACAAAAAAAGCAGCAGCTGTAAATTTATAGGTGATTCTTCTCCCCCATTTTTATTTTTTAGGGATTTAATTTGGCAACTTTGGAAAATTACTACTCCTACTCCATGAAACCTACAACTGAACTTCATCTTTCCATCCAGCAGAGGGCGTCCTAGCATTCTTTTCATGCAAAATAATCCACCTGCCCAACAAAATTAAAGCATTTTTTTTTTTTTTTTTTTTTTTTACTGGAAAGTCAGACCATCACAGAGTGGCTGAACATGATAAATGCTTATGCTTGCTCTCCTTTCCTCATTTACCTATCTTATATTGTTTTTTGGAATGTTTATTATTACATTTCTCCACTGTTAGATAAATAAGTCAATCAATCAATCATGACTTTCAATGAAATCTGAAATCCTGAAACATGGAGGCTGGTAGAGAGAGACCCAATACTTAATGTTGAGCCAGTTCCTGAATAAACAAACAAACAAACTCAAAGCTCATCGTTTACTTTTTCAATAAATGAACAAAGTTCACAAACCTATAAATGAACTAGTTCAAGTTTATTTGGTAAATTAACCCTTTAAAGCCCGATCCAAGAATAAAACAAAACAGAAAATTATTTTTTTTGGGTTGAAGTCCTTATTTGGCCTTTTAACAAAATATGTAAAAAGAAAAAA
>NW_015151149.1:425647-429910 GCF_000732505.1 Cyprinodon variegatus | reverse complement strand
AAAAGTGTGGTTATCGACTGAACGCCAACGTAAGCTGTGCGAGTCGCTCATTATTCTCAGAGTGAACGTTGGTCTCGTTCACGTTCATTACTTCCTAAGCTGATTCGCTCAGTTCACCGTTCACTAAAAATATTAATGTATTCAGTGAACAGCGTTCATGCACAACTAGGGGTGTAAATAATAATCGTTTTGTATCGACACTGGAGAGAATCGATTCATGTTTTTTTTTTATTCCTCCAGTCTATTTTTATCCCTTTGCTCCTGGACGCAATTCCGACTCCCGTGCTACGGTGGCGCTAAACCTATTTTGCCCTCCTACCTGGCTTCCTTTAGCCACTACCGCCTTTCTGCTTGCACACAAACACTCGCGTGAACAGAGGCGTTAGTATTTTTCAGTGAATGAGGTTTTCATAAGCATAGGCGGAGCACAACTTTGCTAACTCTGGAATTTGCTGTCGTTTCTGAAACAAAATGCATAACGATATTACAGCTTTCATTGATTTATTTCAAATTTGAAAAAAAAAAAGACAATTATTCGAATACAGGGTTTATACATAAATTATTAACTCTTATTTAATGCTCTTAGAATAAATCTTAGTGCCATCAACAAGTACCCATGACTTGTGTGTGTGTGTGTGTGTGTGTGTGTGTGTGTGTGTGTGTGTGTGTGTGTGCACGCACATATATATATGGCTGCAGCCATGGCCCTAGTTCCTTGTTTTCCCGCCACTTTGGTTCATTCTCTAGCCTTTTCTCTGCCTCAAGCTTCTTTTCCGAAGCCATTTTGATGCCACGATTATCAAATTTAATGCATTTTAATGCCAATTAAGGCCTTAATTTAAAAAATAATAATTTAATGACTTGATAATTTTTAATGACTTGCGGTAACCCTGGAATAGTATCATGGTGTATTCTTGAGTATCGTAAACAATCGAATCTTTGGGTCAGGAAATTGATACTGAATCGAATCGCCATGATGGGTGTGATTTACACCCCTATGTACAACAGTGCCCACACCTATCTGATGATGTTTCCAGGCACTGAAAAGCTGCATGGTATCAGTATGGTTTTATGCTTGTTATGACGTCATCAAACCTTCCAACTTGACAAACCTGCCTCAGGATGACTGCATGATTTATAAACAAGCTGCATTTAACCAAACAACCATTGAACCTCACAGAGAAATATCAATAAAGCAATAGGACACGATGTGCAGCTGGAGTTAGGGAGGCTTATTCAAAGTCTGGACCTACATCCAGTTAAAGGATGAAGTTTGTTCTCCTTTCACTCCACAGTAACCTTCCTCTAATGTACAAAGTGGGCCTTAAGGGCTGTTTTTCAGGACTTACATGATTGTTGGCCATGGTGTGGTACCACCAGAACACCCTGGTGCAGACGTAGTAGGCGATGATCACGTCGACGCTGTAGTGCTCGTGGCCCACCAGGATGCAGATGACTCCGGAGACGCTGAGCAGCCAGCAGACCCAGTGGTACCACCACATCCAGCGGGGGGAGTCTGGAAACAGATCCTAACCGTTAGTCTGCTGATATAGAGGGGCAAAACGAACGGAGGTGCGAAAACTTTCTGAACGCTCGGATGTTTTGGGTCAGAGCTGCGTGAAGCAAACAGCTTTTTGTTTGTAACAGCAGAAAGAGAGCAGCTTTCTGGGAGGAAATGAAACCACTGCAGGGATGGAAGGGTTAATGTTGGGCAACAAGGTTTCTGTGTGAAACCAAGAGTCAAACGCAACGTTCTGTAGGGAAGCTTTAATAGAGTAACACCAAACAGAGAGGACGGGTAGAAACCTTTTACCCAGGGGTCTTCAACATTTTCCAGGCAAAGGACCCCAATCTGATGGCAAGATGGGGACCCCCTAATTATATATATTGTATCAAATAGTGTTATATCAAACTGCTCCTATAGTCACTCTATTACAGATGGAGTAATGTAACTAAAGTAATTTCTCCCTGGGATTATTAAAGTATTTCTGATTCCTGGTTGATGGGACAGGTGTTGTGAATGAAACGGTGTCCAGCTTGAAAGAGCTCCTGTGTGTCGCTGAATGTGTGCATTGATGACTGAAAGACATTTATCTGTTTACTACAGTCTGTTGATTTCGTGTTAATGTGGATTTAAAGACGTTCCAATTAGTGGAAAAAATTGCAGAGGGGAAAACTTTTGCGATCCCCCATGCAGTACCTTCGTGGTCCCCCTGGGGCAGAGGTCCGGACCCACATGCTAGCTAATCTGGACCCAACCTGATTTAAAACATTATAAATTACCGCTTGAGAATGGCTTTGTCTCCATTCAAACCCAGGTTTAAAGCCTTGCCGGGCAGCATAAAGCCCACGGCTCTCATTAAGACAGAAAAAAGACAGAAAAATAAACGGTCAGTTCAGATGTTCAGAGAACCGCAGTGAGAAAGGTGAGCTTCAATTACTAAAACCGTAGCTCACCACAGATACCTGAAAGTGCACATGTGCAGAAAAAGATGGCTAACAGGACGAGCATGTAGGACGGCCTTATGTAAACATATCACCACAATGATTGATAATTAGGAAGAGCACTTATTGAGATGATCCACACGGAAATAAAAGATCATCCTCTACACCGTTTAACAGAAACAAAATCAATAACTTTTTGTTTTTCTATTCCCTTTGCCTCTGAATCTGAACGTGCTCTACTTGCATCATCTGTATCCGGCCACATGGTGGTGCTATCAGTGCATCTATTAGACTCACATTCTTTGATGAAGAGGTAGGCCAGCGTCAGCATGACCGTGTGGCCGCTGTACAGGAAGTCTCCACACATGAGGTGAGAGCCAGTCAGAGACAGACCTACAAAAACACACAGAATACGTTCTGATCAGATTCAGGCTGACTCCTTTAACTACTGAGAATCACCAGGTTCAACTTCTCACTTTGATTGTAATACGCTGCAGGGATCACCTGGCAGCCAATCAGAGAGCAGGACTCTCTAATATGTAATGAGAAGTTAGCTTGGACGTTACCTCCTCCTGAAATGAGGCGCAGGATCCTCCAGATTTTCCCTGTAGAGTCGTTGTAAAGCTGCACGGAAACAACAGTTAGTGATCGTTGTGCTAAATGAACCGGCGAGGTGTCGTAGGTGAGTGGGGACCAACCTTGGGGGCGCACACCATGTGCTTCCCGGGCACCGGCAGCGTGGTGATGTACATGGTGATACAGCGGTACATATAGAGAGTCCCGATCAGGAAGAAACATCGGCGGCCCACGATGGCTCTGCAGGCAGAGAAACGGTCAATAATGGCCGAAACACTCAGAGGAACAAGGCGTTCAAGGCCAACGCTGAATGTTTGAACAGATATCAGGTCTTTGGGGAGATATTGATTCATTTACAGGATAAAGATGACCAACAACAAATGTTACACATTTTAAACTGGAACAAATCAATCAAATCAATGGGTGGAGCGGCTGTTCATGAGATCATGTAGCCATGCAGGGCTGCGGAATGTTGGTATATTACACCAACATAATTTTTTTTTAATACAGAAACCAGATTTGAACCATTTTTATATACAAGTTGTTTGAGAAATTCACTAGAAGGACTTTATTTGCACAAAAGGTTAATTGATAAATTTGTCAAATACATTTTTTCTATTTTCTCCATCTTAACCTTTTTATAGAAACAAAAATCCATGAATTTGGGAAAAAACTAAAAGTACGATTAATCGGTCTAATTATGTAAAATAATGTAACAAAATTATATTAATTCTTATAAATGGATTCAGTTGGTTTTAAATTTAATATAGTTAAAACCAGTCTTAACAATTTAAGGGAAAAAATTAGATTCCTTTTAAATTCCAGTTAATTTATTTAGTTTATTTGATCAATAAACTTTTTGTATATTTTAATTTTGATCATTTTAAGTTTTAAATTTAAATCGACAATTGTTTGTTTGTTCGTTCGTACTTTTAAAGTCACAATCTATAAATTTAAATCTGTTATTTTGTTATTTGTAAATCCTCATTTTATTTATTTAGGTTTTTTGCTACAAAAAAAAGTAAAAATGCTATTCTAAATCTATTTATTTTATAATTTAATGTGTTTTTTTAAGACGGAATATTAGGGCAAGGCTAGAGATATTTAATTTTTTATTTCGAGAATAAAGTCATAAAATTACGAGAATAAAGTCGCAACATTATGAGAAGAAAGTCGTAACATTATGAGAAGAAAGTCGTAACATTATGAGAATAAAGTCGTAAAATGATGAGAATAAAGTCG
>NW_015151149.1:416305-425276 GCF_000732505.1 Cyprinodon variegatus | reverse complement strand
ATTATGAGAATAAAGTCGTAAAATGAGAATAAAGTCGTAAAATGATGAGAATAAAGTCGCAACATTATGAGAATAAAGTCGCAACATTATGAGAAGAAAGTCACAACATTATGAGAAGAAAGTCGCAACATTATGAGAAGAAAGTCGCAACATTATGAGAAGAAAGTCGTAAAATGATGAGAATAAAGTCGCAACATTATGAAATGGGTTGTGGTATGAGGAATTCATTCTCGTAATATTACGACTTTATTCTAAAAAAAAATCTCTAGCCTGGCCCTTATAGTCGTAGTTTTTACGTCTCTTCTTAGAATAAAATAATTGTCACATTAGATGCAACAGGTGAGCCGTTTCTCTCAGCGAATGTTTCAAACCGCACAGACGGTGGGGTCAGAGGAGGCCCCGCCCCCACTAGGCGGTCTTACTTGTGTTTGAGGAGGAGCCACTGGACGAACCAGAGTCCCACCAGGATCAGCCCGTTGGTCTCGGTGACGGTGAAGGCCCAGGGAACCCGGTCCACGTAGTCAAAGAACTTGTCAGGCAGCGGCGGGCTCACGGACTTGTCCGGCACCCTCTCGTGGACGATGGTGATGACGACGGTGGTGAAGACGAGGTTGAAGAAGGCGTAGAGGAAGGCCACGCCCGTCTTCCACCACTCGTTGGGGAGGTCGTCGCCGTGCTCCTCCTTCATGCAGATCTTCTCGTAGTCGCAGCGTCTCTTCAGTTTGCTGTTCAGGGACTGGATCAGCCGCAGGCTGCACAGCCCGCCGCGCTCGCTGCTGCCGTCCTCCTCCACGGTGGGCGCGGAGGCGTGGCGGCTGGGGTTACCGTTGGCAACCCTCTGTGGACGCGTTGGCGGCGGCGAGTTTGTCGAGGTCACGTTAGCTTCCACCGGGATACGAACTTCTTCCTCTTCTATGAGTTCTGAAGCGGCCATGGACTCGGCTGAACACTGTGGACCAATCAGAGCCTCCCAACCAGCTGGCTGACCAATGACGGGCTTCCTGGTGATCGATGAAGTTCAAATAGGGCAGAATGTGATCCGTTGGGTCAGAATCAGCAGAAACCTGAAAAACAGCAAACATCTCTCAGCTTGTTTCCCGTGGATCGGCCCAAACCTTCACTACAGGACAGACAGCGGAACATTTTAACCTCCAGCACCTTTTTCCTCCTCCTGATTCAAACAGACCGACGATCTCTGCCTGTAGGGTCCGACTCAGGGCCCTAATGTTCAGAAAGATTTTCTCCAATCACCTGTCATTCTGCTCTGTGACCTGCTGCTGAATTAATCAGTCTACAGCCGTGAAAATGAACCTCCGCTGAGATAAAGGACGTCACACCGGGGTCAAACTTGTTTTTTTTCTTTTAGTCGTTATGCAGAACGAGCCAATCAGCTGCGAACAAACCAAACATTCCTCTGAGCAGCTCTGTAATCTCCCTCTTATCAAATCAATGGTTTCTGTTATCAGCAGCAGAAAGCCTCTCGTGATTTCTGGCTCCTCCTCCTCAGACAGGTCATTGACCTTCAGCACACACGTGTGTTTACATCCCATCATATCCACATCTAAACAAGCAGGGTGATATTTCAGATACTCTGTGTTTCAGAGTCGGGGGGGCAGGGGCGGGTTTCTGCAGGCTTTCCCATGTTTGTTGAAGAGAAGGAAGAGAAGCGGAGCAGGAAGCAGCAGACGGCCCTGAGTTTGACTGCAGGTAACCTCAGGGAGACACTCCCTACAAACCAGTTGAACGGCATTAAACGGAGGAGGAGGAGGATGGGGGGGAGGATGTCCTTCAGCTTTAGTACCGGCTGATGAAACAACAAACAGGTAAAAAAAAAAGCGCTTCCTGTTTCCACAGAGCCCACCCGGGATTTACTGGGATGCAGCTGTGACACATCAGGCTGTTTCTACCTCTAAGTGCAAACAGAAAAATAAAGCTGCATTTACTCCCATATCTACTCAGCATGTCATCACCTATACTGATGCTCTTTGCAGTTATGACTGACGGTTTTTATTTGACGATAAAAAACAATAAACCACACCTTGATTAAAAAAAACAAAAAGCCTTATTAAAAATGTTCAAATAAACTTAAAGTCATGAAAATAAATACTAGTCTTTTAAGTAAACATCTAATTAAGTAAAAACACTGTATTTAAAGAATGAAAAAGAGAATATAATTCAGTAAAAAAAATTTTTTTTTAACTGTTTGTTCATTATGTAAAACATTTTCTATATATATATTTTTTACTTTTTTCCCGATTATCTTTTTTAATTAATAATCGGATAGTCAAAAGGTTCTTTAAAGAGGATTTTATAGAGAATTAAACCAGGTGAAACTAAAACTTCCCAACTTGTGGATTTCTGGATAGAGCATATTTACAGACGAAAAATATATATTTTTTTATTTATTTAGAATGCAAAATATCAATTTATGTTTTTCCACAATATTGGTCTAATTCCTGCTGTAAATCGGTCACTCTGTCAGCTAAAGGCACATTTTAGAGTCTATACTCCAGTTAACAATTAATCAATTACTAAATTAGTCGACGATGATATATATATATATATATATATATATATATATATATATATATATATATATATATATATATATATATATATATATATATAAATAAAAGAACGGAGGCACTTTTATTCTCTCCTTTCATACGGATAATTTTCTAAATATATCCCATGTGCGAACTATTAATAGGAATGATAATTATTTCCTATTTGCAAACAGCTGCTGCACGCAGAACGGGCTCCAGGGGAGAGAAATGTTCTGGCTCGATCCATTTGGACCTGCAGCAGAACTTTTTAGGGTCAGGTTGAGGCCTCTAATCCTAAGGACACTGCTGCAGCTCTCAAGCACGGTGGTGGTAGCATCATGCTTTGAGGCTGAAAGGCTACTAGTTACAGTTACCTTTAAAATTCTTTTACTTCAACATAAAATAAAGAAATATAAAAAAAAGACTGATCCGGGATCAGGGATCCGACTCCTTTAGTCCAACAGTGACTGAATCAGCTCCTCATGCAGGGTGGAGGTGAGCCGATACCTCAGGACTATCGGATTTAAATGCCGCAGAGCAGTGATCCTAAATGCATCCAAACTTGTTCTGGAATGATTCAAATGGATCTGTCTAAAAAACAACACAGAATCAATTTAAAAGAACCGTTCTGATCATCAGAGCGGTCCGTTCTGCAGTTCCCTCCTGAGTAAAGGGGTACACTACAGGCAGCCGTGATCATGCAGGACCAGAGGGGTCCGTATGCATTAGGGGCCACGTTACACTGTGCATGGTTCAGGTATTCAGAGGTAATCTGCACCAAATTTTAGCGCCAAAACCTGCATCTTTGACTACAATCTACTGGATCTTCATCCGTCAGAGCAGCAGCATGGAGCTCTGATTCAGTCCTTCTGGCCCCGCTGACTCGACTGAGGATCAGGACAGGTTAGCAGAGGATTTAACAGAGTGTGATGAAGCAGAGGAAGGGGTCGGGTCCCTGGCTGCTGCTAAATGCCTCCTCCTCCCGCTGATCTTCACATGGGACGGCTGGAATGCCAGCTTCAAGTTAAAACATGTGACCACAAACTCATCCCTGGTCAAACCATCCCTGATTGATCAGGCGTCACAGGAAAAAAAACTATTTCCTACTTTAAAGCCCAGTTTTAGCCTGTTGCTGCTCTGATTTAATACATCAAAACTGTATTTCTGGGTTTTCCTTCTCTTCCAGCTGCTGTTTTTGGATCATCTTTCCTTTCCAAACGGTCTCTAAATGCTCCTTTTCTCTCCGCGCTTCTTGGCAAACATCCTGTTTACAGAGCAGCAGAAGCGAGGCCTAATGACGTTAGAAACACGGGAATTCAATTCGGACAAATTAGGGCTGATTCATGAGCTGGAGTCTGATGAGGAGGATCCTCGGGCCTGCAGAGAGCGTCCTGACAGCTGCCTGCACAGATCAACTTTAGCAGAAAAACAATCACATCCCTGTGAGTAAAGCTGGAGGAACTTTATCTCAGATCCACTTATTATAAAATCCACTTAAAAAACAGACTATTTAATTTATGTGGTTTAAAGAATGAACAAATCCTCAAGTTGTAATGAGATCAACTTATTTAATCATTTCCAAAATCTCAGATAAGATGTTTAGACTAAAAAAAATGTAAACAAAAATAAAAACTAATTAACATACATCTGTAATCATTTTAAAAGGGACTTGACTTATAGTTGTATAGCCTTACATTTAATCAATATATATTGATTTTTACTATATTTTGCAGATGATTCTGATCTAAAGACATTTTTAGTGTTTTAACAAAATAAAGAAATTATCATATTTCACTTTAGGTACTATATGATGTATATCCTTAGTTCTACGTCAGAGAATACAATTTTTTTATTAAAAAACACATTTTTATAATTTTTTTTTATTTTTTCTCAGGCCAGTTTATCCAATAAACCTTAAGCGTATTTCTTCTTTAAAAATGTATAAAATTAAAATAATAATAGTTTAGTTTTTTTTTTGTTTGTTTAAGTTTCCGTCCTTCATTTTGAATTTACGACATGAAGCTGGATCCAGGAAACACCTGTCGACCGCAACAGGTAACAGTTTTCGTCCAAAAAAAACGGATAAAACTCGGATAAAATAGAATTTTCTTGGTGTAAAATGTCAGGAGGAACACACTCACCTGTTAGCTGGTTTAATTTCGGGTCTTCGCGTCGGAAAGATAAGCTTTTTCTCCTCCTTTCTCCCCTTTTTCTGTCTGCCTGCCGTCTTGGTAAAGCAAGCCCCGCCTCTGCCTCGTGCCTGGCATTCTTCGATGTTTAGACTCCAAATATGGTTCGCCTGCTTCCGCCACGTCACCAGCTGCGTCCCGGTTTCCGCCCTGTTGACTCACCTGTGCCATGACTCATCTGAGCTCGGTTTCACTCGGGGTTTTCCGGAGAAATGCAGCCTGTGGGAGCTAAAGCTGGGAGTGATGTGTTAAAAGCTAAATCTAAAAAAAAAAAAAAAATAATAATAAACATGATTGAAATAATTAGTTAAATTTGCCCTTTTTTTAAATTAATTTAGAGTCGAAATTCAAAATTGGAAATATAAACAGTTACCTGGAACTTGTGCTTCTTTTTAAATGTCTCTATGACTAATTTAATGATCATGACTAAAATAGCATAATTATAGAGATGACTGATTGCTTAAGCAATCTAAATAGCTACTGGTTTTCTTACATAAAGATTTGATTTATTTTTAGATGTTTTTTTAAGGATCTAAATAAAAAGTTCTTGTTTTTTGGCGGTCTGGTAAATGTTGAAACTTTTCACATATCAGTCCAATGTATGAACATTTTCTGAGGATTTTTTCAGCATTTAGTTATTGTTGTTATTTGGTTGTTCAATCTGTCAGCTTTAGATCTATTCACCCGTTTATAACATCATTTCATGCCCATGTTTGTCTTTTACCTAAAACATGATAAATCCATTTGAAATGATATGTTTAAATTACAGTAAGCTGCAAATCCATCCATCTATCAATTTTCCATCAGCTGGGGTCTTGAGGGGTGCTGGTGCCTATCTCTAGCTGTCTATGGGCGTGAGGCGGGGGGCGGGGTCCACCCTGGACAGGTCGCCAGTCCATCACAGAGCAATACAAACAACCATTCACACACACACTCACACCTAAGGAGAATATACTGACAGCCATGCTAACTATGTAGGGGCAGTTATAGCCATGCTCACTATGTAGGGGCAGTTATAGCCATGCTCACTATGTAGGGGCAGTTATAGCCATGCTCACTATGTAGGGGCAGTTATAGCCATGCTAACTATGTAGGGGCAGTTTTAGCCATGCTAACTATGTAGGGGCAGTTATAGCCATGCTAACTATGTAGGGGCAGTGATAGCCATGCTCACTAGAGCTAGAACAATGTCCGGCGTACCTGACATGTAACAACCAGACCATGCATAATGCTTTAGGTTAATAGACTATATTAATTAGGCTGTGTTTGCTTCCACAAACTAAAACAGTAACTATAGTCCACCATCCTCCTCCTTTCATAACTAAAATAAAGCATCTAATTATTCTATGTTTTAGTGAAAGTTGTCACAACATAGAGGATTGTCCATTCCTTAGTGCAAATAAATCAGTTGCTTGTATCTTATATTAATAATACTAGTTAGGTTTTTGGACCAGTAACTGGACTGCAGTGTTGAGCAGTTGGCAGCATTATTGCCTTGCAGTTGGAAAGAGTGTATTCAACTATTCACCCCAGTTAAATAAACAGAGATTGATGGATTTCACGCAGTTGGCACTTTATTTTCATATCTTTGCAAAGAGAGAACAATTCATCATACAGCCCTTACTGCTCTGTATTCAGCCCCGTTCTGCCTGGGCAGAGTGTGTTCCCCTGACTTACAACAATGGAGAGTAGTCAGAGCTAAAAAAAACAAATTACAGACACTTTGGTGAAGCAGTTACCATGTTATGAATAAACCTTGAGAAAGAATCTGGCTTGTTGTGGGAAGAAGCTTGGTCTGGTCAACAAACATCCTCATGTAGATAATGGTGTGGCCTTGCAGGTGAAACAGGCTGAGTGGAAACTTTTATAGTGAGTAAATAGGATAAATTAATATATAAAGTAAGGGAAATCAAGATTTTCCAACCATTCGCTGTCTTTCTGGAGGTTGTGCTGTTGTGCAGACGGATGAATGAAACGCAGCGTATGAACAAATGACTTACTTTAGTTTAAATACAAACACAGTGTTACAGTTTAAATGTTTATTTAGTGATTAGATCTGGAAAAAAGAATTAGGAAGTGAAAATTATTTAATTTGACCTCCTATCCTTCCTACAGTCCGTATTGTAACTGATCCTCATTAATGTTGCGTTTCTTATGATTTTCTAATTCTCAAAAGCCATTATTTAAACAAAGTAATTAGATTACAAAATATGTTTCTCAATTTTTACCCACAAATATCTGCAGACGAGAAATGTTACAGCAGGCGTCCAACTTAGACTCAAAGTATTAGTTAGAGCTATATTTAACAATAAATCAGCTGCCTGCAAATGATCCTTTTTTATTAAGTTAATTTAAATTTATATCCTCCTAAGAAGGATTTATTTATTTTACCCCTCTTGCTTCCTTCCTGCATTAAAAACAGATTTTTGGTTATTATACTTTTAGCTCCCAGATCATTGAAACTAGTTTAAAATGAGGATTTAATCATAGATTGTGAATCACTGCTCATAATGCAGGCTCTCTGGCGTTAATGTCACTTTAAATCTGTGTTCCTGGTGGAAAGAAACCACTAGGTGGCGCTAGATGTTCACTAAAACACAAATACATTCATTGCCCAACTGATTTCCTTAGAAGTTTTAATAAGGAAATAAAATGTATGAATAAAGGAAACTATTGATGAGTGGAAAATGTCATCCATGTTCTATTTTTTTTAAGAATACAGTACAAACTTTATTTAAAATGATTACAGTAAAAATACTAGATAAACACAAAGTAGTTCAAAACGGAGAACACATCAAATCCTCCTTTAAAAAAAATACTTTTGACTTCTGTGAAATTTTACTAAACGTCAACAGGTCCAGAGATGTGAAATATGTTTATTTTCACTCTGAATTAAATGTTTGTTTTGATTGAATGAAATATTAAAGCATATTAGATTCCCACCGTGGTTAAAAGTGGAGGCATGTGCCCTTTGACCTCCAGCCACTGACGCTGGAGATGGAAGCAGGCAGCTGACAGGCTGAGGACCTTCGCTGAAACACTTCAGGAGCTTTCTGAGCAGGACGACTGGCGACATGGACGAAGTGGACAACCTGTTCAACCCCAGGTACAGAGCCCTGCTTCGGTTTCTCCTCCATGTCTCTGAACGCTTGTTTCTCTACTGACACCAAATCAACCTTTTTTCTTAGGGGGTCAGATAAGGTTTGGCTGCTCTGTTTCAATCCCTGCTATTATTCTGGTGTCAGAGTTTTACCTTTAAGTCAGAAATTAGAAGAAAGTTTGAGTGGCCTTTCTTTTTATCAACTTAAATGACTTCAGTTGTGTTTTTTCTTTCTGTTTTGTTGTTCCTCTGTGTTCATGTTAGTGAGTCCTGCTAGTTCCAGATATTTTTAGCATCATAACCATTGCAGCTGTTCAGGCTCTGCATGTCAGCAGCCCTGCACCTGCTCTCTCTGTGGGTCTGTTTAGCTGCAGCGTGAGGTCATGCTTTTAAAGCTGCAACGTGAAAGGTCCTGACAGGACCATAACAAATCCATCCTTCTGCACAAATGGCCACCGATCCAAAGCCTCCAACTCTACAACTTTAAGTATTTACATTTGATTGTTGGAGAGGGAAGCTGCATAAACAAGTTTTAATAGTTTGGATTGTGTATTTTATTTTTTTCATTTTCCATAATGATGAAATTCATCTATTCAAACAGGAGGTTTAAAGCAAACTTTTCACCTTTAAAAAAAAAAAAAAAAAATAGTTTTTAACATAAAGGACTGTGTTTTTGCAAAGTCCAAATTCAGTGATACATAGTTTCAATGTAGATACATTGACAAAAAAGACAAATTTTGGTTTATAAATAAATCTTAAGTGGTACTAATCATGATAAGTTATAATTTTATCAGATATTTTAGTGATTCAGGTAATAATTAAATATGTTTGGGAAGCAGAGGTGTCAAGTAACAAAATAACAATACTTTGTTACCTTATTGGGTATCTATACTCTACTGGGGTAATTATTTTTAGATTACTTCTTACTTTTTTGCAATTATCTCTGCTTTCTACTCCTTACATTTTAAAATAGACTTGTTAGTTTTGTTTCATTTAAGCTCGTTTTTGTTATGTTGTTTTACTATAATAATAAAAAAAACAACATCAAAGTAATTGGTTTCATCCATATAATTAATTTCTTATGCAAAGTTATGCAGAGTAAAATTCGACACTGCTGCTATTAGTTATCAAACTGG
>NW_015151149.1:413587-415382 GCF_000732505.1 Cyprinodon variegatus | reverse complement strand
AACAGATTCTGCAGAGTGGGAGAATAGAGATAGAATGAAGCAGAATGATGAAAAACAGGTCTCTATGTCCTCCAGCACTCTAAGCATATAGCAGCATATTAGACATATTACAGTAGCAGTGCAGGGGATGAGCTGCTGATGAGAAAGATGATTGGAAGATGACTTATTAGTATTACCTGTGACCTCCAGCAGATGGCAGCACAGCCTGGCAGCCAGCAGGTCTAAATTAATCTCAATATAAACCATTGATCCCAGTTCAAAAAAATACACAAAGCAAATCATTAGGGTAACATAAAATCACAATAATATTTACATTATCAATGCTGCATATCAGGCTGACAGGAGAGGGTTAAGGACAGTTTTAACACTTAAAACAGATTATAGTTGTGTAGAATTAGCATGTCTGCATAGCTACCCCTAAATAATCCCCATGAAACCAAACTGGGAACACAATCACCTTTAGCCACCATTACGTTCCAGTAGATTATCTGTATTGGCTTTCTGATCTTTTTGTGGAAAATGGTTTATGTTTGAAAGGAAGTAAAAAATGCATTTTAGTTGAGCAAATGGTGACAAATTTAAGGTTTTTCAGATTTAATCAATGGACCAGATTCATTTTTTGTCATTTTTCTAATTACCTTATTTTCATACTTTTCTGGATAATATATACATTTTTCTGATGTGATTTTTTTCCCCCTCTGGCTTTTAGAAAATTGTGTCTTTTTTGTTTTTATCTTTTCAAAAAAACAAAATCGTGAACAGATTTAAATTTGTTATTTAATTAATTATTAATTAAACCTGCCCTGACCTTACGAGGTTTTCAGACCCAACCACATCGATCGGCTATAGGCAGCGGTTACAGGCTGGGATGTCCCGATATGACCCGCATTGACCTGACATTATATCAGCAGGAATCGTATATTTATCGCTCATTTTTTAGTTTATAATGTTAAAAAAAGCCTTTATCAGTTGATATTACTCAGACAGAGAACATCTGTCAACAAAAACACATATGAGAATAATTGACCTTCATTACTTTTACAGAAACTTTAAACAGAGGTGGATAGAAGCAGAAGGTTTTTATTAACTGGTATATTTATATCAGATATATTCCAGTATTCAGCTTTTTTTTTTGGTTATCAGACCAATTTCAGGTCAGATTATCCATCATTACAGACATGAATAAAAAAATGAAAAACCCCCAAAACCTGATATCAGTGAAATGGAAAATTAGTGTAAAAGAAAAATCTAATTGTTTAAGGTTTTGCAGGATTAAACATGTTTATTTTACAGAGAAACTGTTATGTTGTTCTGAAGCATTGATTTACATCATAGCTCAAAACCACAAAAGCCGCAGTCCAGGAAGTCCTGGCCACCCGCTGGCTGCTAACAGTGGACAGCCATCAGAGATGGACATCTTTTAATTATCCCGTCAAACTGTTTGTTTTCACAGTGATAAAACAGAAGTGATGTTTCTCTCTGGGTCACGATTTACATACTTAAATATAAATGATCAATTTAAGGTTAAGTAGAGACAGTCATCCTGTCCACCTGTCCACCTGTCTCCTTCTCTTCTCCTATTCTCCTGTCCTCCTACATACTGTTTTCTGTCCCCCCTGGCCTCCTATCTTCCTGCCGTCTATCCTTCTGTCCTCCTATCCTATTGTCCTCCTATCCTCCTGTCTCCTGTCCACCAGTCCTCCAGTCCATCTGGTGTTACAGGAAGCAGCTCCAGCTGTATGACTTCATATCCATTAACTCTGACATTTAGCTGTGTGTGCAGCCCTGCAGCAAA
>NW_015151149.1:410706-412444 GCF_000732505.1 Cyprinodon variegatus | reverse complement strand
CTGTCTCCTGTCCTCCTTTCCCCTATCCTGCTGTCTCCTGTCCTCCTGTGTCCTGAACTTCTGTCCTCCTTTGCTCCTGTCCGCCTTTCCTCCTGTCTCCTTCTCTCCTCCTGTCCAACTGACCTCCTGTCCTCCTTTCTTTCTGTCCTTCTGACCTCGTTTCCTCCTGTCCTCCAATCCTCCAGTCCTTCTGTCCCCCAATGCTCCTGTCTCCCTCTCTCCTCCTGTCTCCTGACCTCCTGTCCTTCAATCCTCCTGTCCTCCTGTACTCATGTCTCCTTCTCTCCTCCAGTCTATCTGTCCTACGTCCTCCTGTCCTGTCCACTTATCCTCCTATCCTCCTATGCACCTGTCCTCTGTCCTCCTATTGTCATGTCTACTGTCCTCCTTTCTCCTATCCTGCTGCCTCCTGTCCTCATGTCTACTTCTCTCCTGTTCACCTGTGCACCTGTCCTCCTGTCTTCTGAACTTCTGTCCTCCAATCCTCCTGTCCTCCTGTCTCCTGACCTCCAATCCTTCTCTCCTCCTATCCTCCTGTCTCCTGTCCTCCTGTCCTCCAATCCTCCTGTTCTCCAATCCTCCTGTCCTCCAATCCTCCTGTCCTCCAATCCTCCTGTCCTCCAATCCTCCTGTCCTCCTGTCCTCCTGTCCTCCTGTCCATCTGGTGTTACAGGAAGCAGCTCCAGCTGTATGACTTCATATCCATTAACTCTGACATTTAGCTGTGTGTGCAGCCCTGCAGCAAAGCCACAGCCCTCCATGTCCTCTCAGATACCGTCTACATAAACACCTGATCTAATCGTCTGTGACATCATCGTCTGTCTGATTTGAATAAAGGTGTTTAACCAGGGACAGTCGCTCAGACCAACGTTAGACAGAAGCTCCTCCCATTAGTGACGTTAATCAGCTTGTGTGTCTCAGTCAGACTGAACTTGTTGGATGAGACCAACTCATAATTAATCTAAACTTCAGTGATAATAATTCATAATTAAGATCCTCTTAGTTTAGAGATATTTTATGATTATTTATAAAATAGCAACACAAATTAAAAACATTTATAAGTATTATGGATTCACAGAGAACCTTTACATCTGTCCTCTTTCTACTCATGCTTTGTTGTTTCGTGTCTGTTTTTCAGCCTTGCAGCCGCTCTTAAGAAACTGGACCCCGAGGATGGAGAGCAGATCATGGAGTATTTAAAAACTCACGCACTGCTGAGCAGAGAAAAAGCCTGTAAGACCTCAGTCTGTGGAAGTGTGTTTGAGATGACCGGGTATCAGGTCAGAGGTCAGCTCTGATGTTTCCATCCAAGTTCAAATTTAGTCATTAAGTGATTTCCATCATTTCCCAACATGTTTGTACCTTGTTAGTTAGTTTCCAACCTTGATTATTGAGTGCCATAACCTATTAGCATAAAGGTGCAGCGTCCTACTCAGCCATCATCACCTATAGCAAGGCGGTCTGCGGACCATCCGTCTACCACCACCATGTTTGGTGGAGGTTATACTGAACAACAGCCTCCAAGAAAACAACTTTGGTTTCTGAAGTCCGTGGAATGTTTCCCAGATGCCTGATCATTCAGATGTAATTTGACCCAAGAGGGAGGGGTATTGTTGTTCTTTTGGAGAAGACAGCTTCTGGCCTTTGAACTCCTCGATGCCATCCAATCTGGTCTGCTAAGTTCACTGGTCTGCAGATGCTGAGATGTTTTTCTTTTTGTGCTTTTATGACCTCCTGG
>NW_015151149.1:403340-409125 GCF_000732505.1 Cyprinodon variegatus | reverse complement strand
TCACCACAGTTCTTCCAGCAATCCACACTTTCTCTGCTCTCTTTTTCTCATCGTCTTCTCCTTCTTTCCCATCGCCCGGCTTGACACAGGTTTGCCTGCTGTGTCTAAAAGTAGCAGCAGCAGCAACACAGACTGACAGCAGCTCATTGACTAGTTAGTATCACACGAGCCTGGTGCTGGAGGATCCGGAGGGCTTTACCGTATTAACAGGAGAAGCAGCGCAAGTGAATTTAGACACTGACACATGGACAACATGCGATAATTTATAAATGCTTTAAATCAGGTGGGTCTGGATTAGCCAGCAGGTGGGTCCGGATCCGGACCTCTGCCCAAGATGTTTGGACACTAATTTAAAATGGCGTAGCCACTATGTAGTGCCCTATATAAGGACTAGGGCGGATGGTTGGACACAGGCCGGGTCTGCATCAGTGCCGGCTCATCGGAATTTGCCGTTGGGTGTAACGGCAAACTAGTAATGGAGTAAACACATTCCTCAAAATATAAGTTTCAATGGTTTGCTGCATCTTAATCACACACACAGAAAATGACAAGTTAGAAAAAAGAAAAAATGTCTTTAATCCCTAAATGGAAGGTCCTCTCTGAAATTGTTTTATTTAACTGGCTAGATTTATTTTTAAGAATATGGCAAATGCACCTGCGCCACGGAGCTACAGCCACCAGCATGCAGCTTTACTTTGTTGCCATAGGAACGATTGCTTTCCCTTTCCATTGGAGGGAAGAGGCCGTCCCATTCACATTTATACCCCCTACCTACAATCCAGGCTCCTTCCTGAGCTATGAATGTGACTGAACTGACTGCTCTGCGCTTGCTTCACCACAGGACCAGCATTACTCTATGTGTTCATCTTCAAATTCATCCTACAATAACAAAGCATCTAGATGTCAAATAAAATGTAAAAATGTTAATGCTGCTTATTACAAACACTTGGCACTTGGATAGCTTTATTACCAATACAGTCTTCTCCAGTCTAATACTGACGATAGGTCAAGTCCCCTTTGCGTCAGATACTGAAGTAATGAGAGTACCCTGTTCATTATTTATTGATGCTCAGAGTGCATGATGGGTTGTTGGAGTAACTTGCGAAGAAGTTACCATGAATTGTAAAGTAAAAACCTACCACTAACCTATTTCTACCCCTAAAACTAAAAGAATCACTAGAATAAATGTCACTATATACTCCTGAAGCTACCAAACTAGCTTTTTAAGGCTAAAATCTAAATAACTTTTTGTTGCATGTCAGGAGGTACAATGTCCCAGCCTGTCCTTTACCCTGGGCAGTCGTATAAAATGAGAGGGGTACTCCCGTCGCGTCAGTATGTAATGTCAGCATGATGTCACAGTGGGATGGAGGTCTTCGAGGACCCAAATGCAGAGATCAGGAGGCGGAGGTGAATCCTGCAGATTTAATGAGTAACTGAGGAAAAATCCAAAAATACAAAGAAACAAATGACCAGAAATCATCAAGGGAAACTCACGCAGGGAGCCAGAGATGATAAAGCAACAAACAACAACAAGGAACCAGCACTGAGTGACTGCAGAGGTGGAGTATATAAGGGGAACAAAACTAATGATCCGAACAAGGAGCAGGTGTGACTGGAACTAACTAGATGGAAGCCATGGGAAAGGAAACAAGCACAAGGGGGCAACAGAGAGTAGCTAAAGACTGCTTGAATATAATGGAAAATAAACCAAAGATCAACAAAAAAGAATAACTGAAAACTAAAAACTTAGAGTCCCAAAGATGAGAACCATGGGGACACATGTTGGACCAGTTGGGAGTGAGAATGTGTTGAAATAACACCAAACACAGCAGAAATCTGTAATGAGGGAAAACAGTTTTAGACCTCTGAATATACAAAAGGTGGTAAACTGCCTTTTGGTTGAAATTACAATGTGTGTGTTGCAGTGCTTCAAGCGTCCGTTAGAGAGCAGAAGAAGCTGCTGGTTGAAAATGGCAAACTGAAAAAGGACATCGAACAGCTGAGAGGTCAGCTGCAGGACAAACAGAAGAGACGGAGCGGTATGACACCAAAACCAACCAATGATTGACATTAAAATGACACCAGACAGCTTAACTTTGGCTGTTTAAGGAAAACTTAGGCAGATCCTACACTTAATAAGCACCTTTATAGATGATTTCATACACAATTCAACCATTTTCCCTTTCTTCCAGCTAAGGCTGTGCTGTCTCAAGCCCCACCTCCTCATAGTGTAAGCCCCGCCCACACCAAACCTGAAGGTGGATCCACCTCCCTGCCAGGAGCAACAGCTGGTGTTCCTTCAAACCCTCCTCCCTCTGCCTCCTTAAGCGACGTTAAAGACAGACCAAGCAGAAGGAGGAGAGGAGAGAAGAAAGGTACACTGCAAAAATAATATAGAAATAAGCAACAAAAATTAAATTAAATGTATTTACCCTTAATTTAAGTAGGTAAATAAGATGATTTGACAATAGAATGAGTATTTTTTACTGTTAAAATAAGATAATTATATATTATTCACTTGAAATAAGACAATGTCATTGTTTTTTCTTATTTAAAATGTAAATTGTGTTATTCAATTCGCAAAATGTCTCACTTTCCTCCTCAATTTAAGAAAAATTTCACTTATTTAAATTTCAATTGTTTTCAGTGTAAGAATAAACCAAGATGGAGTTAAAGTAAAAGTAAAAGATTAACACATTTGTATCTGTCTTTTAGTGCGTGCCAACACAGACACACTCACTCTGGGGGAGGAGTCTCGAATTGATGCTTCACGCCTGGATCTGCGTGTTGGAAGAATCCTGAGCATCCGTCGCCATCCACTGGCTGAAACCATGAGTGTTCAGGAGGTGGATGTGGGAGAAAACAGCCCCCGGACGGTCGTCACCAAGATGGGAGGGGGGAAAGATCTCGACCAGGTGATTATTTTTATCATGCTTATATATGACGGCCATTAAAAACCTTTTTGATTAGCTGGAGTATAAAATGATATCAGGATGATTTATTATGAAAATTTTGTTATTTACGAAAAAAAATCATAATATATAATATTATTTTCATCAAATATTATTATTAAATTATTTGAACAAATATTCTAAATGAGTTTCTCAACCGATGAATAATTTCCCAATATTTTTATACCTTTGAATAGCACCCATGCATCTATGGTATTACATTACGGTAGAATGATTTCAACAATATTAATAGTGTGCCAATTTTAGTAAAGTATTTTTTACCTCATCTCTAAATATAAAGTGTTTTTAAGATATTAAAGATATTAAAAAATTTAAACAGGAATATTTAATAAATTAGCCATTAAAATATTTATTTGGAGGGTTGAAAACAGAAATTGAGTAAATAACATGATGATAATTAATGAATTTGACGAAATAGACAAATTGTCACAGAACAAAGTCACCTGGTAATGCAACTGTTTCTCCCACTACCATCAGAAAAATGATTCAGGACCATTAAACACAAAACAATAGACATTTTCTTTTTTAAATGCTGTGAAAGCAATCTTTCTCCTGTATTCAGCCAACCTCTGCTAACACCCCCAAATACAACACCAGCCCATTTTATAAAGTGACTCAGAACAAGCTGCACTTTATTTAAACACTACATGCTGCTATTTTATTAGTACATCTCTTTTCTGATGATGTTTATATTTTCTAATGTTTTTTGGAAGTTGAAAGAGTGATAATATGTTGTGTCTTTTTTTTCTTAGGGTGTTTCATATAATTTGTCCTATAAGGATGCTTATTTTTCTTTTTTTCAGTTTTCCACATTTTACCTGTTTTCTATGTGTTCCTGCTGAGCCGGGTTTCTCAACAAAAATCCTATTATAGCCTCATAATGAGAATAAAGATTCTTGATTTTATAGAAAAATGTATTTGTCTAGTAGGTAGAGTTGCCAACTGTCCCTTGAAAAATAAAATTGTTCCGTATTTAGAAATAGAAGTACCTGTCCCGTATTTATTGGAAAGGGAATGCACTTTGCCCGTATTACTGGGAGGGTAAAAAAGAAATGAGTAAAAAGCTAATGGAAAATGAAGAACAAGGGCACATTAGATACAAAACTTACGGTAAACATGTTCCCGGGCCCTGTCCGGGACTTGTTGTCAGCTCATTGTGACCAATGAGCTGACAACATACAGGTAACGATCCAGAATCCCCTCATCCCATTGGCCGAGCCAAGGCTGATGCTGCTTTTGGGGGCGGTGCACCATAGAAAAATATGTTTACACGTTTGCACAACTTTGCTGTTTCACCAAAAATGTGCACTATGTATTCATTGTTTTATATTCATTGTTACAGTTTGAAGTTAGGCAGGACAGGCTTATGTTTAAGATACTGATTTTATTCAGTAAATTTTGTTGTTTTGTATTAATGTGAATTCTCTGCTTACCGATATTTACGCTATTGTGTTCATGTCACTCCCAAGTATGCAATATATTATATAATATATTAAAAAAAGAATCACCACGCCAGCAGGGGTAAAGGCAATCAGGTCAGCTGACATGCATATGAGGTGTCCCTTTTTTTTCTTTTTAGGGAGTTGGCAACCGTACTAGTAGGCCTAACCCATGCTAGCGGCTAATTAGTCAGGCTAACACCCAGCTCTCAAAATAATAACAGCTACAGTGGGAATGAGTTGCTAACTGCAAGTTAGAGTCTCGTTAACAGCAGTTGTAAACATTTCAACAGGTACTAACAGGCTAACAGGAGAATAAAATGCTTACTGAAGTCTAGACATAAGCTAACAACCAAAAGGAATCAAGCTAACAGATAACATAAACTGAGTTAAGGTTAAAATATTCATAAATTATCTTAATTTTTTCCCTTTTCTTTATGTTAATTTAAAAAAGTGATATGATTTTCTCTGTCTAGCTTCAAGGCTCTCTTGGAGTGTTTCTATGCAACGTAAAGGCCTCAAAAATGAGGGGCGTGGCCTCACAGGGCCGCCTCATATGTTGCTCCGCTTCCGACGACAGCATTGAGCCTCTGGTTCCGCCTGCAGGCTCCGCCCCTGGAGACAGAATCACCTTCTTGAACTATCCTGGTAACTACGGTGACAACGTTCATGCATTATAAAGCCAGATGGTCATCATCAGTTTTATGATGGCTGATATATCTGAACAGGTGACAACATTACGACCTCATGTGTGTTTTAGGCGAGCCGGATCGAGAGCTTCCATCCAAACTGAAGATCTGGGAGCTTCTTCTGCCTGATCTGCAGGTGGACAGCAAGGGTGTGGCCAACTATAAAGGCTGTGGGTTTGAAGTGAAGGGGAAGGGACTGTGCAGAGCTCCCTCTCTCACTAACTGCACAATCAGATAGAGGAAGGCCCAATGGGCTTTGTTTTGCCTATGGATGATTTGACTGAAAACTGCTGGTACAGGTTGATAGATTGAAGTATGTTCCTTCTTTTAGTGTGAAAGCATAAAAAAATCAATAAATAATTTGACAAAAATATCATGTTTTGTTTGTTTGCTTTTATTTAAGTAACAATAGTATGGGTGATAATGTTTTATTGATACTGCTTTCACTAGAGTGTCTTCAAACATGCAAGTAACAAACAAGTAGTAGGGAATTCATGTTTAATTGTCAAATCCTTCTGGCTTAAACATTTATATGAATGTACTCTTTATCAGACCATACTTCCCCAAAACTTAGAACATTTCTATTTAAAAAAGAAAAATGTTCTGTGGGTTTTTTTCGTTATCTTATGCAGGCCAGTTAGTTATACCTCAGCTTGTACACCTAAATTCGGCCAATCATATA
>NW_015151149.1:379813-402543 GCF_000732505.1 Cyprinodon variegatus | reverse complement strand
TGTAAAGAATTCGGAAGTGCAACGGTTGGAACAGCTGCTTCCTTATGACTTTAAAATGACGATCTATATGCACTTTCACAATATACCTAAATTCATGGATATAAAAATTGGTTTAAAATCTAGCTGCCATAATCATAGCATATTTATATATTTAAATCTAAGGCTAAGATTGAAGTAACAGATGCTTAAAGTTCAAACACGTTCACTAATGTATTCTAACTCAAAATATCCAATGATAAATTAAACTGGACACTCAAAGGCCTCCGGGTTTCTGACAGACTGACTAGTCTGGCCTAAACCTCAGAGCTTTGTGATGATTCTTCGCCGATAGTTGGAGAAGTTTGTCTCTCAGCGGGCGGCCTCTGACTGATGGCCAGTCGGAGTTGTTGTCCAGAAAAAAGGCCCCACCCCCAGCCTCTTTAGCCAGAGAGCGCAGCCAATCAGAGGTCTGGGAGAGGTAAAGGGACGGCTGAAGCCCTGCCTCTCCCAGATGATCAGCATGTGTGAATACCAGCATGGCGTGATCACGCCACTCTGGACCGAAGAGACTCTGAAAGGAAAAGGAGAAAGCAACATAAATTTTGTTGTAAAACATGATCCTTAGAAGGTTTCAAGTCCACCATAATCTAGTGGTAAAGTACAACATGTGCTGGAGGCAGAAGAAGAAGTTTATTTATTTTCCTTCTTGACTCTCGTAGAAGGAGGACATTTTTTCTCTGTCTCCCAATCCCTCTCTGTATATCCTGCTTAGCTTCTGTGTCTTGTCTTCTGTTGGAGCCTCTCTTCAAATATCTTCCCAAAACCTGCAAACTGAATCGTGGATCTGTTTGGCTGTTCTCTTAACGCAATTGATCGAATTTTCTGTACGGGGAGTGTCCAGATGGGACGTTTTTCTCGGGGTACACAATGGATTCTAGACAGCATTGAAAGATTGTGTGCCTGACGATGATGTCTGTTGAGGTCATAGAAGATCCCTACATAATTGGATTTTTCATAACATGATTTCTACTGTTTGGAGTTTGGGAATACGTTGCATATTGTGAAATTTGGAAGATGTTGGGGGCTGTTTTGGCCAGTGTCAGGCTACCTGGAATGTACAAGGAGATCTGCAGAGCTATCAACACTCAGACTGAGATGTAAAGGGAGCAGAACTGTAAACTGGATGCAATGGCTAAATCTTGGAGACACTTAAAAGCTCGTATCTTGACGGAGTGGATCATAAAAATCTGTTCTTTTGGGTTTCACCATGATGAGACTCCAGGAAAAACTCTGAAAGCTGGCAGAAAAAACATAACAGCCAGCCTGACCCAAACAATTTGCCTCTATCTGGAATTTGCCTCCCCACTGGCTTTAAAGGCCTTTATCTAAGTAACTCTGCTGGGGTGATATGTAAATATGAGCCTCTGCCCCCTCCCTCCCCTGAAGACACCTGTGAAGCTGCCTTGTTGGTCAGATTATGAACTGTGACATCTATCAAGGACACTGACCCACAGCTTCATGGATATTCAGATATGATATATGCATCTAGAAATAGGTATAAATGTCTTAATTTAAGGGTATTTACCCTTAGTTTGAGTAGGTAAATGAGATAGTTTGCCAATGAAATGAGTGTTTTTACGCCTAATATAAGATAATTAGATAATATGCACTTGAAATAAGACAATTCAATTGTGTTTTCTTATTTTAAGTGTAAATTGTCTTGTTCCATTGGCAAACTGTCTCTTTTACCTCCTCAATCCAAGAACAAATGCACTTATTTTAAGAAAAAGCTTTCTCAATTCAAATGTCTGGATCCGCAGTGAGACATTTGAATTGAGAAAGCTTCCTGGAGGGGAAGCGAAACGTCTTCAAACCTTGGAAACCAAGTCCAGTGGATTGTTTTTCAACTTTTACGGCATTACTATGACCTGGATGACTGAGAATCTTCATCAGCGTAGTGTAATTTTGTTAATTCATTTAAAAAGACAATGGCAAAACCTTGTTATAAGTATGTCAGCGCATTGGCCGTTAAAATGTCCTCTGCAGATGCAAAATGACATGTGGAAAGGGCCAAGAGATGTTGATATTTCCTTTTCCGAAGTGAAATATCAATAATACTCATACCCTAACTATATGTTGGTTGGACAAAAACAATTTTGCTTTTAAATTCAGCATTGAAAAAAGAACAAATGCTGGTACAAACTGGTACCAAGGCCAAATGATTTTTTTTTTCTTTTTGTGATAGTTAAATGCCGACCAAATTACCTTGAAAGGTCAAATAAACTGAAATAACCAACACAAAATACGATAGGACTGGATTATATAGCAATCCATATTAGGGTTTAAATTAGTAAAAGGGGAAAATATTGACATAAGACTAAAAAAGGCAAAGACTAATCAAAAAAATCCACATATATTGTTTGTACCTCTGCTTGATGCAGCAGTCGCGAGTTTTCATTCAGCTGATCGACTCTAACAACAACCACGACCACGTGAACCCCGTCAGTGCAGAGCTCCTGCAGGCTCTGTGGGTGGAGCTTCGTTGGGGGTGTGTCCATAACTCTCAACATGAGGTCAGACTCCGCCCCCTGCCTTCTAAAAAAAGCAGAAAACTTCCTGCTTCGGACCCCTAGCTCTGCAGTCACGGGAACGCCAGAAACGCAGGTTCCTGTCTGAAATTCGTGTCCACCTGTAATAGTGAGAAATGTGGTCAGATTCATTCACACTCAAAACATCAAAACATGCACAAGAAGAGGTTTTCAAGACTGACCAATAATTGCGTTCCCCACAGAGCTCCGCCCACTCTGCCTCTCACCTAGCAACAGGACATTTAGAACAAGAACATCCTGTTGCTCTTCTCTTGTTTGAAAACCCAGCCAGCTTAGGATATTTCCACAGTGTTTATCATCCATCTGAGGAAACAACATGAAAGGTTTGCATTGTCTGATTCATCCAAGTCTCTTGTCAATATTCCAATATGTTCGCTCTGGAAATCAAACAAACCTCGATGCTTCCTTTCTATAAACCTCAGCTAAATACAACTTTCTGGTATCAAGAATATTACTTGCTAATGAACGTTTTGAGTCCTCTTTTCTTTTTTTAATGATACCTTGAACCTTTAAATGAATAATAAATTTCAGTCTTACCCTTTGGTACCTCTGCTTGAGAAGCGGACAGGGACTGGTCCCCTTGTCTGGTCACTGTTAGGTATGTGTCTCTGCAGGAGTGGTTACAGGTTAAAGTATAACCAGTCTGACATATCTGCTGCTCGCTCTGCAGCTTTATTGGGCCATAAAAGTAATAATTATCTTTGCATTTCCTCACACTGTAGCACTAATGTCTCTATCATCATGTGTTGTCCACTCTCTGGTTTTACCTTGGGATACAACTGAATTAAAATTGAAATGTTTTTATTTTAAAATGTGACCTGCTGTCAGAGTAACGCTACAGAGACTCAGTGGGACAAAGTCTAGATGCACAAAGAGCTATTGAGTCTGACTCCATCCTGAAATCATGATAACAGTTTATTACATCCACATGTTGCCATGATCTGGTTCCGTTTTATTAAACCTTGTAATTTATAGGCTGATATTTGACACTTGTTGGGGCTTAAACATTGGACCCACAACCCAAAAAAGGCTCAAAACATGGATCCTTAATAGAATTGCCCATGTTTATTAGTTCATGAATGCATTTGATTCCATCCTGCTGAATGAGTCTATATAAGCTACACACACAGATGATGAATAGGGATGGTTACTGAGCCTGAGTGGGAACAGGGTTAAGATGAGCTTTCTTAACATGATCTGAATGAATTGACTAAATATTGTTGTAGGCCAACTTATCCAGTCAGTCCGCATTCTGGTGGAGGTTGGACTGCCCTTGGACAATCAGACCTCCAATGTCCTCTCTCACATATTAAACAGACATCTGATTCAGGAGATCTTTCGTATCTTTTACCTCCTCTTCCTCGATTATTTCTACAGCCTTTTCTTCCCCCAGTAGATCTGATATTTTTGTATGCTGCAATGGCTGCTAAATGCAGGTATTTCTCAGCTTTGATTTGTTTCTCTTTCTGTACCCTTTCACCGAGTAACTGAGCATTCCTGGCATGCTGTCGATCAACAATGTGGTGCATTTGACAGCCCAGCCAACCTACACAACTTTTATTTGTTGTGTAGGTTGTTTAACGTTGTTAACAGCATTACATGATATTATCCCCCATAGACCAGGCTCATCACCCAGAGCCTAAGGCTTTGGGTTTTTCTGTTGTATCTTGCAACATGGTCCGTTGTCTCACCAGACAGCCGCTTGCAGGTGTATAATATGTTTGTCATGTTGATATTTGTGGGAAATGTTGTGCCCTGTCCAGATCTTCCCCTTGTTGTCCAATTGTTCAAAATGGCACCCCAAAGTGCCCTCTTGGAAGCCAAACGTGCCAAAGTGCCATCTTGGGAGACAAATCGCATACGAAAGTGCCCTCTTTGGAGTTGGAGCGCACACTAAAGTGCCCTCTTGTGTTCTAAAACAGATGCCAAAGTGCCCCTCTTGTGGCCAAAGCATGTTAAAGTTCCTTGTCAGTAGCCAAACCAATGCTAAAGTGTCCTTCCGGGAGCCAAAACGCAAGCTAATGTGCCGTCTCGGGAGCCATAACGCACGCTAAAGTTTCCTCTTGGGAGCAAAAACGCATGCTAAAGTGCCCTCTTGGGAGCCATAACGTGTGCTAAAGTACCCATCCGGGAGCCAAAATTCACACTAAAGTGCCCTCTTGGGAGCCATAACTTGTGCTAATGCACCCATCCGGGAGCCAAAACGCACGCTAAAGTGCCCTCTACATTGGTATGGAAGTTATAGGTACCTTTTTTTTCTTTTGGCCCCTGCCCTTCAAAAAGCGAGGGCTTGCCTTGCTTTTTGCACCAGTACATGCCACTGGTGCGGAACTACTTTGGAGCAATCTGTTGCCTATGTTTACTTCCTGGTTGCTAAGCCAATCATACTAGTGTTCTCAGGGTTTCCGAAACAGAGCAGCTTTTAGTATTTTATGTGTTGGCTAATGTCAGTCTGCAAACATGGAGGCCAGCAAACAAAGTGAACCAGAAATAGTTTCAACAACTGAAGTCTCAGCTTCCTCCAGAAGTATTTGCACATTAATTCTTTACTCATTTTCAGTTTATCTATGTTACTCGTCCCTCTTGGCTTGGCAACCTGCACAGCACTCTCTGAAGGGGCAGTTATATGCACTGTTGGTTCTAATTTGAAACATTAGGTTTCATTATTACTTATTGCTCCTTCAACATGTCAGGGAAGTGAATAATGACTTGTTCATGACTTGAAATGTAAGCCAATTAACTTGACTTGAGACTTACCGAGACTAGAATGATGCAAAAACAACAAAACTGTGCAATAAACATAGTAATAAAATAAACACAAAGAAATGGTAGCTGGATTCCTAAGCTAGATTACTGAGCAAATGTTTACAGTTTTAGGAAACTAGACTTTCACTAAACCTGTGAGTCATTTTCATATTTGAATAACAAACAGATGAATTCATTTAGTTTTTCACTTATGTTTTCCTCACTTATTTACTCTAAATGCTCAGTTGCTCGGTACCTTAATTGTTTAGAATACCACTCAGCCTTGTTGACATACATTTTTTAGTTGCTATTTCTTATCTAAGAACAGGAAGGTTTGTCTAATGGTTTGACACAAGCAAGAGGGCTGTGTCATTTGGCCATGTTCCCAGATCCAAATCACATTCATGAAACAGAGTTTTGACATTAGGGAAAAGGGGAAACACAGATGGGAACGTGACGACAATGCAGATTGATGACCTACTCTGGACATGCATGAAGGGGGAAGCTGGGAAAATAACCCATGTGGGTAGCGTAGGGAAAAGACCTTGTCACTGTGTGCGTTATCTTTATGGCTGCAATAATCAAAAGTCAGAAGAGTGATTCCTCACAGCTAAAAACTCCAAACAGGGAAGAACACGTTCTCTCCTGCCCTGCTGTCAGTTAACCTCCCAAAGATCGCAATCAGTTCAAGGAAGATTATAGGAACCAGCTGTACAGGTGAGTTTCCAGATGGGTAGCTCTACTTGGAGACTTCCTACCTGTTTTCTGTAAATCTAAACATTTTGCTAGTTTCTAACACAAAGTTTAGGTTCTTCTATTGGACTGATTTATCTCACTTATTGTTGTTGTACATTTATTCACAATAAGCATTTTTGTTACAGGCTTTGTTACAAAAAACTTGGGATTCTAAAGGTAAACTCAAAATGTATATAAAAAAAATGAGATGGCTTTGTTTTTCAATTGGGGCCCTTGGTATTTAGAGGTGAGAATATTACAAACATTACAAATATTTTAAACGTTTTTGTACTCATTTAGAATTTTACAAATAAATTTAGCAATGTAGAACCCTTTTGGACCAAAATTACACTAATTCTACCAATTCAGTTCAGTTTATTGATATAGAACCAGGCTCAGTGTGAGTGGCCATGTGTCGAGGGTGACTGGGGTTCAAGGAGAGAGAAGCAGTCATACTGGAAGAAGCAGAGATACAAAAGGTAACTTTTAACCAGCTCCACAGGAGGCCACTTCCAGGAAAAACACAGCCTGGCAGAGAGCACATCCAGCCAGTCACATCTATAACAACATCTATAAACAAAGGTGTTGATGGCAGCAGCACAACTGATGTTTCTCTCCAGGATGGAGTCACAGCCAAACAGGAACAGACCAGATGAAGCTACTATGAGAAAAAGCAAAGAGAGCACGACATTACATATTGTACTAACAAATTATTCAGAGTGGGAGAATAATGGTAGAATTAAGCAGAATGATGGAATAGGGGTCCCTATGTCCTCCAGCATTCTAAGCCTATAGCAGCATAACTGTAGAGATGCTCAGGATAACCTGAGCCACTCTAACTATAAGATTTATGAAAAAAGAAAGTTTTAAGCCTGATAACTAAAAGATCTGCCTCCCATTCTACCTTTAGAATTCCAGAAACAACTAGTAAACCTGCAGATGGAAAGCAAAACCTTTTTAGGAAAGTTTTTTTCCCCAATATGAATAAATTAATTATTGCCATGTATCGTTAGCTTTGCAGATCTCTAAATGCCCACTAGGATAGATAAGCAGATTGTGCAATATGAGATATACTAAACTCGAAATGCAAAAAGACGTGAATTAAAGAGGAATTACCCTTAGTTTATTTCCTGGAAACAAAATGTATCCACCCTGAGTGGTTAATTTCTAAGTTTAGAGTAATTTTTGGTTAAACCTTACATGTAAGTATAATGGGCACAAACACTTAACATTAGCGCCACGTTTGACCCATGTTGCCATTCAATAATGACCAACTAAAATAACACGTCCAACTGGGCTTACCTTTAAAGATGCAGTTTAGTCAACCCAGTTAAGCCTAAATCTGCCTAGTGCGTACACAGCCCGAGAAAAAAATCCAGTGCATTCCAATTACATCACCTGGCTGGGCTTAAATGTAACATACATTTATCCCCCTGAACTGATTAAAAGGGATAAATAAAACCACTATACTGTATATGCTGTGCCTGTAGAAAATGTCAGCTTTTGAATTTAACAAGGTGCAGATCACTGGACTGTGAATAAAATAGGTATTGTTAAAAGCTATCAGTTATCAACGTTGCTTTGTGTTGGATCACTCATTGGTTTAGGTTTTTGGACCTAATGAAGTTTTAAAGATATGAGATTCTTAATTATACTGGTTGTGGTGGGAATATTACTATATCTATAGCGATGTGTCCATGATGTGGAAAACTTTTGATCCTTTGCTTTTAAACCACTTCTAATTTTCTGTTACTGGTTTCAGAGTAAACCATTGAAACTCCGGAATTATGTTTATCTGTCTGTAAGGTTGACCAAGAAGGTGTTTTATTTTATATTGGAATATTTTTATTGTCAGTATTTCATGTTTATGGTGTTCAAGCTATTAGGTTGATGAAGGTTCTCAGTCATCCAGGTCATAGTCATTCCGTAAAAATTCAAAAAATATCCACTGGACTTGGTTTTCAAGATTTTTTTGAATTTTTACGGAAATTCAAGCTATTAGCTAACTAGCTATTATTAGCTATTATTAGCTATTAGCTAATATGCTGGTGAAGATTCTCAGTCATACAGGTCATAGGCATTCCAAAAAACGTTTAAAAAATCAATCTACTGGACTGTTTCCAAGATATAACACGTTTCGCTTCTCATCCAGGAAGCTTTTTCAAATCAAAATGTCCTTTTTTTGGAATTAGCTAGCTAACAGCTACTACAAATTGGGTGCAAAATAGCTACAATGTGTGAGGTCAAGTGTATTTCAGGCTTCATTTATTTAGATTTATGACCCATATTGTTATCAATTTACAAAGTATGGGTGGATGTTTAAATCTAGGAAAGGCTAACTAACTATGAGCCTTCAACAGTCATTTAATGAACTACTAGACAATGTATTTACAAAAAACTGAGCAATAAATAAAATAAAGTTCTCATATAATATTTGTGCCCTTTCAAAGTGGTACAAAACACAGTACTATAAAGTGGAAAGAAAACAATTTAATCATAAAGTAATAATTACACCCAGATTTACCACAGATGTATAATCATAAGTTAATTCTGAAAACAATTGATTTACAATACCAATCCAAACAAAAATATGTATCATACATAAAACTTTGGTTTTAAATATTCTTTTAACAAGTTTTCACCCAGAAAGCACATTATGCAACAGAACGAGTAAACCCAGTAAGATTTAGTATAACAACAACAGTGAAAACTAAAAGACAAGGATGTATTTTATACCATTCAAAAGATTTGTACAAGTTAGACGAAAGGAACAACAGCAGAGGTGCAAATACTACAAAGGAAGACCTGCGGATGGGGGATAAATTGACAAAACCTGTTTACATGTCTGTGATACAACGATGAAATAAAGCAAAAATAAAAGTGCAATATTATTTATTGAGAAGTTTTAGAAATGGTGACTAAATTGTGCTAACTTAACCAACATCCTTTAGCACAGGGGTCTTCAACCTTTTTTCAGAGCAAGGACCCCAAACTGGCGAGATGGAGCAGGGACCCCCCAATTATATTTATTTTATTAAATTGTGTTCTATCAAACTGGTCCTATAGTCACTCTATTACAGATGGAGTCATGTAATGAAAGTAGTTTCGCTCTGGGATTATTAAAGCATTTCTGATTCTGATTCCTGGTTGATGGGACAGGTGTTGTGAATGAAACGGTGCCCAGCTAGAAAGAGCTCCTGTGTGTCGCTGAATGTGAGCATTGATGACTGAAATAAAGTGGGTTGAATTCATGTTAATGTGGATTTAAATACATTTCAATTAGTGGAAAAAATTTCAGGGGGGAACATAAAAAAAGTCTAATCAACCAAAACTTTCGCGACCCCCATGCAGTACCTCTGTGAACCCCCTAGGGGTCGCTGACCCCCTGTTGAAGACCTCCGCTTTAGCACATAGCTTAGCTAAGTTTTTGCTTTAGCTTATGCTGAAGTAATGCTGTGGGCTTTTTCTAATGTAAAACCTTTGATGTTTGCTTATGAACAGATCAAAAGCTGAAAACAATGCGTTTTCTTTCATACAAGGGGGGGCTTCCATCAGATATGCATCAACATTTGCACTTTAGTTGTTGGCCTAAAAGAGGTCAGACCGGATTTCAAAGTGGTTTCAGCTTGTCTAGACACCCTGAAGGGAAATCGCATCCCAGCCTGAAAGAGTTTTCACCCCATTCAGTTGGTGAGTCAATGTTGCCTGACAGGAAGCTGATTACCATCCAGATGCTTGGTCACTCTACGGAGGAGTAAGGGGAATTTTCACAGGTGTAAACAGGAATGTAATTCATCCCTCCCTTTCTTTAACAATGCATCTGCCTCCCGTTGCCTCGAGGCTCGATCACAGACATAGAAAAGGCTGTTTTCGCTCCATCCATCCCTCCATCAGTCTGTTTGCCTTCTTGTCTCTAAAAGTTATTTTCTCTGGCAAACATGGAGTCTCGTCTTGGCCACAGCTGAAGATGACTTTCCCAACGAAGACGAAGAGCTTGCGGACAGCATTGAGGTGTGGGGAGAAGAGTGCCGAGACAGGGACGGGGACGCAGCAAACTTGGATTTCAAGGCCTCCTCCAGCAAAGAGGACGATGGTGCAGGAGTCTGGCTGCTTGAGTCGCGTAATGCCCGGCAGGCGAGTCCTTCACCACAGGAGCAGCGCTGAAAGAGCTCCAAACCCTGGTGCCCCTTACGCCGCTGACGCGTACAGACCTGTCCCTCGCGCAACACTGGCTTACAGATCCGAGTCCAGAAGTGACGGGCACAGCACAAACTGTCTGAGCAGTCTGAGGAGCGCAGGCAAGGGTCCCCCACCTGACCTGCAAACAGAAAACAAGGAAACTCTCAGCAACCACAACAGGAAACAGTCATTAACCTATAAAAACCCGCCGGCCCTTTGTAAAGCATTTACAATTAATAACTCAGAATGCAAGAATATTACACTGGTAAAATGTTTACCAACATGTTAGACATCGTTGGAAAGCTTAGATTGTCCACAATTTAACCACTAAGTTCATTTTATGGACACAGAAAGCACCAAAGCACAATTAACACAGATACAGCAGCATGTCAAAATGTAAACATGACAAAGCAGCCACAACAAGCAAGCATGTTTTTATTAATGCTGTTCAAAAAAAGACCTATTATTGTCGACAAAAAAAGTCCTGTTTGAACTGATGCAGCTTGGGCTGTGTTTTACTCACCCAATTTTCATTTATATATTCAGAAACTAGAGGGTTTTAGCTTTCGAGTAATGTATAATACTTGTAATTTGGGTTTACAGTTTCTAAGTTATTTGCTTTTCCATTTGCGAATGCAAAATAGGCGAGGATTACTCAAAATGAGGTGGATGTTAATCTGAAACAATTAAAACAAGTGTACCTTTACCAGATGATCCTTTAACATTCACTCTGCCTCTTCTCTTCCATCCTTTTTTCGGCGTTGAGCTCCTGTCTCCATCCAGGTCCAGGATGCTCTGGGACAAAAAGCTGTCCACGTCAGCAACACAGATGTCTGCAAAAAGAAAGAGAAAAGCTGCCCTTTTTCAACTTTACAATCATTGTAAATACAGATTTCTTCGATGGATTAACTTACTGCTGTTGCAGCGGTTGCCAGGGCAACACATGCTGTCCCTTTGACAACGCCGGTTCCTCCTGCGGCAGGCCTTGCAGCGGGAGTGTGTGGGGCCTTTAGTCGGGATGTGGCAGTAGTTGCCCTCGCTGCACTCCAGGTCGCTCATGCACTGGTACAGCTGCAGGTAAACACAAAAAAAAAAACTTCCTGAGACAAGGTTTACCTCGAATGTACCTGACAATTCAGGTTAGGAAACTTTGTTGAGAATATGGCGGTTAACTTTTAACATTATGATGACTTTGTCAAGCACTGAATGCAAACTGCTATGTTTGAAACACATGGTTCTGCCTGGTTCTGCTGGAGGTTTCTTCCTGTTAAAAGGGAGTTTTTCCTCTCCACTGTCGCTACAAGCATGCTTAATTTAAGGGATTGCATTTGAGTCAATGCTATAGAAATAAACTTAATGGAATAGCAGTTAAGATTAAAGTTTTAAAAAGTAGTAAAATTGCTGGAATCAGCTTTCGAAGCATTTAAACGTTAAGATACTAAAACCATGTTCAGAGTTTTTTAAGTATAAATTGTAAAAGTTTTTTAATAGATTTGGAAAAACTGAAGCAATCTCTGAGATAAGAAAGTTAAAGCAGTCCCAGAGGGATTTCTGATACATTTTCAGTATTTAAATAAGTAGAAACATTGTAATGGTCTGTTCAATTAAGCCAAAACCTTATAATACTGTTTATTTGTTGTTAAAATGTAAAACATTCAAATAACAATTTTTAATAAGTGTAGAAGATAAAAAGATGATATTTAAAAGGCTGTGATAAATTTTTCAGTTTGACAAGAATTCAAATTTTTTAACTGTCAGGCAATGAAGGACTTAATAATAAAATGCAAAGATAAACATTAATTCATTATTAACTGTAGCACCAATAAATAAATACTCTAAATAAAAAGAAAAGTGAATAATTGCTTATTTTTTTATTGTGGTTTTGTCACAAATTTATAAACATGACTAATCTGTGTTAAATTTTATGTGAAAAATAGAGAGCTTTTGGTTATTTTGCTATATAATCTGGGCAGAGAGCAACCAGCCTTTTGTGTTTACAGGTAATGAGATAAAAGTGAAAATAACTGGGTTCTTAAGTGCTGTTAAAACTTTCCTGTCCAAAAACTGTCTGTTTAGTTGTTTTTTTTCCTATAATTTGCAGTTTTTTTCAACACTAGTGGGATTAATTTACTAAAGAAGATCCTACAGGTCTTGCTCTCATTTCTTCAAACAGACTCTCCAGAAATATTGCTGCTTTTTCATCCACTTCTTATCATAACCCCAGATAACCAATATGTTGGATTAAAAGAGGTGCATTTATCTCCCAGATTACTTAATCCTGCAGATTAACAGAACCATGGTGAGGTTTTCTATAAGAATTTTAAGGTATCTTTGGATAAAATGAGGCATAAAAATGATAACAGATAGAAAAGGGACTGCAGACCCAATTTAAGGCTCATCTCTCCACCTGCTGGGTGTTTTTTTTTCTCTTTGTTTGAGTTTATTCGGGTTAAATGTTTTCTCTATTCTGATAGATCCACAGATTATTTTCCCACTCACCGTCAAGTCCATGTCAGGTCCCCACGCGCTCCTGTTCATGGGCAGCGCGTGGCCCTCCGTCAGGATCACAGTTCTGATGGAGTTTAGCCGGACGCGCGCATCTGTCCGGCGGGCGCACGCCAGAAGCGCGACCCCGACGCTCACCATCAGCACCAAGTGGAGGCTCATCGCTGCGAAACACCGGGCGGGTTTTATAAGCCTGCAGCAGAAAAACCAAAGGAAAAGCAGCAGGGCAGCAGAGTTTAAATGTTTTTAAAGGTTTCCTAAACAAACAGAAGCCCAAAGATGAGGAAAAATCTGACAAACCAACCCGCTGCTGCTGAAAATGATGCTTCCTCCTCTGGAATCCCGAACAGGTCTCAGGTGTTTGCTCTGGATGAAACTGAGGCCAGATAAACCCTGATCCATTTATAGCTTCATCCCACTGCCACGCGTGGCCCGCCCCGCTCCCCCCCTCCTCCTCCTGAGTCCACATCGATACCCCCCCACCTGCAGCCATCGATACAGGCTGGAGCTGGACATGTCTGAGAAGTTCCTGTTGGACGATGGAGCGTTAAGGCTAGGCTGGAGATTCTTCTTTTCTATTTTGAGAATAAAGCTGGGAAATTACAAGAATAAAGTGTTAACTTTATGAAAATAAAGTCATAAAATTAAGAGAAAAAAGTCATAAAATTAAGGAAAAAATAATTAAGAAAATAAAGTAATAAGAATAAGAGAAAATAGTCATAAAATTAAGAGGAAAAGAAACAATTAAGAGAAAAAAAGTAATAACATTATGAGAATAAAGTCTTAAAATTAAGAGAAAATAGTCATAAAATTAAGAAAAAAAGTCACAAAATTGTGAGAATAAAGTCTTAAAATTAAAAGAATAAAGTCATACAATTAAGAGAAAAAAGTCATAAAATTATGAGGAAACAAAACAATTAAGAGAAAAAGTCATAAAATTACAAGAGTAAANCAACTGATGTTTCTCTCCAGGATGGAGTCACAGCCAAACAGGAACAGACCAGATGAAGCTACTATGAGAAAAAGCAAAGAGAGCACGACATTACATATTGTACTAACAAATTATTCAGAGTGGGAGAATAATGGTAGAATTAAGCAGAATGATGGAATAGGGGTCCCTATGTCCTCCAGCATTCTAAGCCTATAGCAGCATAACTGTAGAGATGCTCAGGATAACCTGAGCCACTCTAACTATAAGATTTATGAAAAAAGAAAGTTTTAAGCCTGATAACTAAAAGATCTGCCTCCCATTCTACCTTTAGAATTCCAGAAACAACTAGTAAACCTGCAGATGGAAAGCAAAACCTTTTTAGGAAAGTTTTTTTCCCCAATATGAATAAATTAATTATTGCCATGTATCGTTAGCTTTGCAGATCTCTAAATGCCCACTAGGATAGATAAGCAGATTGTGCAATATGAGATATACTAAACTCGAAATCCAAAAAGACGTGAATTAAAGAGAAATTACCCTTAGTTTATTTCCTGGAAACAAAATGTATCCACCCTGAGTGGTTAATTTCTAAGTTTAGAGTAATTTTTGGTTAAACCTTACATGTAAGTATAATGGGCACAAACACTTAACATTAGCGCCACGTTTGACCCATGTTGCCATGCAATAATGACCAACTAAAATAACACGTCCAACTGGGCTTACCTTTAAAGATGCAGTTTAGTCAACCCAGTTAAGCCTAAATCTGCCTAGTGCGTACACAGCCCGAGAAAAAAATCCAGTGCATTCCAATTACATCACCTGGCTGGGCTTAAATGTAACATACATTTATCCCCCTGAACTGATTAAAAGGGATAAATAAAACCACTATACTGTATGGTGTGCCTTTAGAAAATGTCAGCTTTTGAATTTAACAAGGTGCAGATCACTGGACTGTGAATAAAATAGGTATTGTTAAAAGCTATCAGTTATCAACGTTGCTTTGTGTTGGATCACTCATTGGTTTAGGTTTTTGGACCTAATGAAGTTTTAAAGATATGAGATTCTTAATTATACTGGTTGTGGTGGGAATATTACTATATCTATAGCGATGTGTCCATGATGTGGAAAACTTTTGATCCTTTGCTTTTAAACCACTTCTAATTTTCTGTTACTGGTTTCAGAGTAAACCATTGAAACTCCGGAATTATGTTTATCTGTCTGTAAGGTTGACCAAGAAGGTGTTTTATTTTATATTGGAATATTTTTATTGTCAGTATTTCATGTTTATGGTGTTCAAGCTATTAGGTTGATGAAGGTTCTCAGTCATCCAGGTCATAGTCATTCCGTAAAAATTCAAAAAATATCCACTGGACTTGGTTTTCAAGATATTTTCCGTAAAAATTCAAAAAATATCCACTGGACTTGGTTTTCAAGATTTTTTTGAATTTTTACGGAAATTCAAGCTATTAGCTAACTAGCTATTATTAGCTATTATTAGCTATTAGCTAATATGCTGGTGAAGATTCTCAGTCATACAGGTCATAGGCATTCCAAAAAACGTTTAAAAAATCAATCTACTGGACTGTTTCCAAGATATAACACGTTTCGCTTCTCATCCAGGAAGCTTTTTCAAATCAAAATGTCCTTTTTTTGGAATTAGCTAGCTAACAGCTACTACAAATTGGGTGCAAAATAGCTACAATGTGTGAGGTCAAGTGTATTTCAGGCTTCATTTATTTAGATTTATGACCCATATTGTTATCAATTTACAAAGTATGGGTGGATGTTTAAATCTAGGAAAGGCTAACTAACTATGAGCCTTCAACAGTCATTTAATGAACTACTAGACAATGTATTTACAAAAAAAACTGAGCAATAAATAAAATAAAGTTCTCATATAATATTTGTGCCCTTTCAAAGTGGTACAAAACACAGTACTATAAAGTGGAAAGAAAACAATTTAATCATAAAGTAATAATTACACCCAGATTTACCACAGATGTATAATCATAAGTTAATTCTGAAAACAATTGATTTACAATACCAATCCAAACAAAAATATGTATCATACATAAAACTTTGGTTTTAAATATTCTTTTAACAAGTTTTCACCCAGAAAGCACATTATGCAACAGAACGAGTAAACCCAGTAAGATTTAGTATAACAACAACAGTGAAAACTAAAAGACAAGGATGTATTTTATACCATTCAAAAGATTTGTACAAGTTAGACGAAAGGAACAACAGCAGAGGTGCAAATACTACAAAGGAAGACCTGCGGATGGGGGATAAATTGACAAAACCTGTTTACATGTCTGTGATACAACGATGAAATAAAGCAAAAATAAAAGTGCAATATTATTTATTGAGAAGTTTTAGAAATGGTGACTAAATTGTGCTAACTTAACCAACATCCTTTAGCACAGGGGTCTTCAACGTTTCCAGACCGAGGACCCCAAACTGGCGAGATGGAGCAGGGACCCCCCAATTATATTTATTTTATTAAATTGTGTTCTATCAAACTGGTCCTATAGTCACTCTATTACAGATGGAGTCATGTAATGAAAGTAGTTTCGCTCTGGGATTATTAAAGCATTTCTGATTCTGATTCCTGGTTGATGGGACAGGTGTTGTGAATGAAACGGTGCCCAGCTAGAAAGAGCTCCTGTGTGTCGCTGAATGTGAGCATTGATGACTGAAATAAAGTGGGTTGAATTCATGTTAATGTGGATTTAAATACATTTCAATTAGTGGAAAAAATTTCAGGGGGGAACATAAAAAAAGTCTAATCAACCAAAACTTTCGCGACCCCCATGCAGTACCTCTGTGAACCCCCTAGGGGTCGCTGACCCCCTGTTGAAGACCTCCGCTTTAGCACATAGCTTAGCTAAGTTTTTGCTTTAGCTTATGCTGAAGTAATGCTGTGGGCTTTTTCTAATGTAAAACCTTTGATGTTTGCTTATGAACAGATCAAAAGCTGAAAACAATGCGTTTTCTTTCATACAAGGGGGGGCTTCCATCAGATATGCATCAACATTTGCACTTTAGTTGTTGGCCTAAAAGAGGTCAGACCGGATTTCAAAGTGGTTTCAGCTTGTCTAGACACCCTGAAGGGAAATCGCATCCGAGCCTGAAAGAGTTTTCACCCCATTCAGTTGGTGAGTCAATGTTGCCTGACAGGAAGCTGATTACCATCCAGATGCTTGGTCACTCTACGGAGGAGTAAGGGGAATTTTCACAGGTGTAAACAGGAATGTAATTCATCCCTCCCTTTCTTTAACAATGCATCTGCCTCCCGTTGCCTCGAGGCTCGATCACAGACATAGAAAAGGCTGTTTTCGCTCCATCCATCCCTCCATCAGTCTGTTTGCCTTCTTGTCTCTAAAAGTTATTTTCTCTGGCAAACATGGAGTCTCGTCTTGGCCACAGCTGAAGACGACTTTCCCAACGAAGATGAAGAGCTTGCGGACAGCATTGAGGTGTGGGGAGAAGAGTGCCGAGACAGGGACGGGGACGCAGCAAACTTGGATTTCAAGGCCTCCTCCAGCAAAGAGGACGATGGTGCAGGAGTCTGGCTGCTTGGGTCGCGTAATGCCCGGCAGGCGAGTCCTTCACCACAGGAGCAGCGCTGAAAGAGCTCCAAACCCTGGTGCCCCTTACGCCGCTGACGCGTACAGACCTGTCCCTCGCGCAACACTGGCTTACAGATCCGAGTCCAGAAGTGACGGGCACAGCACAAACTGTCTGAGCAGTCTGAGGAGCGCAGGCAAGGGTCCCCCACCTGACCTGCAAACAGAAAACAAGGAAACTCTCAGCAACCACAACAGGAAACAGTCATTAACCTATAAAAACCCGCCGGCCCTTTGTAAAGCATTTACAATTAATAACTCAGAATGAAAAAATATTACACTGGTAAAGTGTTTACCAACATGTTAGATATCGTTGGAAAGCTTAGATTGTCCACAATTTAACCACTAAGTTCATTTTATGGACACAGAAAGCACCAAAGCACAATTAACACAGATACAGCAGCATGTCAACATGTAAACATGACAAAGCAGCCACAACAAGCAAGCATGTTTTTATTAATGCTGTTCAAAAAAAGACCTATTATTGTCGACAAAAAAAGTCCTGTTTGAACTGATGCAGCTTGGGCTGTGTTTTACTCACCCAATTTTCATTTATATATTCAGAAACTAGAGGGTTTTAGCTTTCGAGTAATGTATAATACTTGTAATTTGGGTTTACAGTTTCTAAGTTATTTGCTTTTCCATTTGCGAATGCAAAATAGGCGAGGATTACTCAAAATGAGGTGGATGTTAATCTGAAACAATTAAAACAAGTGTACCTTTACCAGATGATCCTTTAACATTCACTCTGCCTCTTCTCTTCCATCCTTTTTTCGGCGTTGAGCTCCTGTCTCCATCCAGGTCCAGGATGCTCTGGGACAAAAAGCTGTCCACGTCAGCAACACAGATGTCTGCAAAAAGAAAGAGAAAAGCTGCCCTTTTTCAACTTTACAATCATTGTAAATACAGATTTCTTCGATGGATTAACTTACTGCTGTTGCAGCGGTTGCCAGGGCAACACATGCTGTCCCTTTGACAACGCCGGTTCCTCCTGCGGCAGGCCTTGCAGCGGGAGTGTGTGGGGCCTTTAGTCGGGATGTGGCAGTAGTTGCCCTCGCTGCACTCCAGGTCGCTCATGCACTGGTACAGCTGCAGGTAAACACAAAAAAAAAAACTTCCTGAGACAAGGTTTACCTCGAATGTACCTGACAATTCAGGTTAGGAAACTTTGTTGAGAATATGGCGGTTAACTTTTAACATTATGATGACTTTGTCAAGCACTGAATGCAAGCTGTTAGGTTGAAACACTGAGCCTAGTTCTGCTGGAGGTTTCTTCCTGTTAAAAGGGAGTTTTTCCTCTCCACTGTCGCTACAAGCATGCTTAGTTTAAGGGACTGCATTCGAGTCAATGCTATAGAAATAAACTTAATGGAATAGCAGTTAAGATTAAAGTTTTAAAAAGTAGTAAAATTGCTGGAATCAGCTTTCGAAGCATTTAAACGTTAAGATACTAAAACCATGTTCAGAGTTTTTTAAGTATAAATTGTAAAAGTTTTTTAATAGATTTGGAAAAACTGAAGCAATCTCTGAGATAAGAAAGTTAAAGCAGTCCCAGAGGGATTTCTGATACATTTTCAGTATTTAAATAAGTAGAAACATTGTAATGGTCTGTTCAATTAAGCCAAAACCTTATAATACTGTTTATTTGTTGTTAAAATGTAAAACATTCAAATAACAATTTTTAATAAGTGTAGAAGATAAAAAGATGATATTTAAAAGGCTGTGATAAATTTTTCAGTTTGACAAGAATTCAAATTTTTTAACTGTCAGGCAATGAAGGACTTAATAATAAAATGCAAAGATAAACATTAATTCATTATTAACTGTAGCACCAATAAATAAATACTCTAAATAAAAAGAAAAGTGAATAATTGCTTATTTTTTTATTGTGGTTTTGTCACAAATTTATAAACATGACTAATCTGTGTTAAATTTTATGTGAAAAATAGAGAGCTTTTGGTTATTTTGCTATATAATCTGGGCAGAGAGCAACCAGCCTTTTGTGTTTACAGGTAATGAGATAAAAGTGAAAATAACTGGGTTCTTAAGTGCTGTTAAAACTTTCCTGTCCAAAAACTGTCTGTTTAGTTGTTTTTTTTCCTATAATTTGCAGTTTTTTTCAACACTAGTGGGATTAATTTACTAAAGAAGATCCTACAGGTCTTGCTCTCATTTCTTCAAACAGACTCTCCAGAAATATTGCTGCTTTTTCATCCACTTCTTATCATAACCCCAGATAACCAATATGTTGGATTAAAAGAGGTGCATTTATCTCCCAGATTACTTAATCCTGCAGATTAACAGAACCATGGTGAGGTTTTCTATAAGAATTTTAAGGTATCTTTGGATAAAATGAGGCATAAAAATGATAACAGATAGAAAAGGGACTGCAGACCCAATTTAAGGCTCATCTCTCCACCTGCTGGGTGTTTTTTTTTCTCTTTGTTTGAGTTTATTCGGGTTAAATGTTTTCTCTATTCTGATAGATCCACAGATTATTTTCCCACTCACCGTCAAGTCCATGTCAGGTCCCCACGCGCTCCTGTTCATGGGCAGCGCGTGGCCCTCCGTCAGGATCACAGTTCTGATGGAGTTTAGCCGGACGCGCGCATCTGTCCGGCGGGCGCACGCCAGAAGCGCGACCCCGACGCTCACCATCAGCACCAAGTGGAGGCTCATCGCTGCGAAACACCGGGCGGGTTTTATAAGCCTGCAGCAGAAAAACCAAAGGAAAAGCAGCAGGGCAGCAGAGTTTAAATGTTTTTAAAGGTTTCCTAAACAAACAGAAGCCCAAAGATGAGGAAAAATCTGACAAACCAACCCGCTGCTGCTGAAAATGATGCTTCCTCCTCTGGAATCCCGAACAGGTCTCAGGTGTTTGCTCTGGATGAAACTGAGGCCAGATAAACCCTGATCCATTTATAGCTTCATCCCACTGCCACGCGTGGCCCGCCCCGCTCCCCCCCTCCTCCTCCTGAGTCCACATCGATACCCCCCCACCTGCAGCCATCGATACAGGCTGGAGCTGGACATGTCTGAGAAGTTCCTGTTGGACGATGGAGCGTTAAGGCTAGGCTGGAGATTCTTCTTTTCTATTTTGAGAATAAAGCTGGGAAATTACAAGAATAAAGTGTTAACTTTATGAAAATAAAGTCATAAAATTAAGAGAAAAAAGTCATAAAATTAAGGAAAAAATAATTAAGAAAATAAAGTAATAAGAATAAGAGAAAATAGTCATAAAATTAAGAGGAAAAGAAACAATTAAGAGAAAAAAAGTAATAACATTATGAGAATAAAGTCTTAAAATTAAGAGAAAATAGTCATAAAATTAAGAAAAAAAGTCACAAAATTGTGAGAATAAAGTCTTAAAATTAAAAGAATAAAGTCATACAATTAAGAGAAAAAAGTCATAAAATTATGAGGAAACAAAACAATTAAGAGAAAAAGTCATAAAATTACAAGAGTAAAGTGGTAACTTTATGAGAATAAAGTCATAAAATTCAGAGAAAAAAGTCATAAAATGAAGAAAAAAAAATAAGAGAAAAAAGTCATAAAATTGTGAGAATGAAGTCTTAAAATTAAGAGAATAGAGTCATAAAAATAAGAGAGAAAGGTCATAAAATTAAGAGGAAACAAAACAATTAAGAGAAAAAGTCATAAAATTACAAGAATAAAGTGGTAACATTATTAGAATAAAGTTATAAAATTTAGAGAAAAAAAATTAAGAGAAAAAAGTAAAAAAAATTATGAGAATAAAGTCATAAAAATGAGAGAATGAAGTTGTATTTTATGAAAACTCTTCCGAGAAGCATTTTCTTCCCTAAAATGAGGAATGTGGAGCATGAAGTTATACTTTGGCTCTGGTTTGACAAATTAGGAAATCTTTTAGCAGCAGCATCAAATTGGGCAGCAGGTCAAAGTGGACTCAGGTTGCTGGTCGACTGTCATATGCTGGTCAGAGCTCAAAGCTTTCTTTTCTGAAAAAGGTTGTGTTATGATGACTTAATTCTTCTAATATTACAACTTTACTCTAAAAAAAAAAATTAATAAAAAATCTCTAGCCTGTCCCTGATAAACTGTTCTACAGTAGGATGTGATGCAAACATAGAGAGCAGGTCACACTTTAATCCAGAATAAATAGATTTATGCTACTATACTATACTACTAAAATTAAATCTTTCTCTTTTGAGAATGATTTCATGTGAATGTTTTGCACATTTTTGAAGTGGAAAAAATGTGACATTGGTTAATGAAGTGTTTGCCAATGACAAACATGTAAAATATATGATGTGTCTTGGTAACAGGCTTATTTTCAGAAACAACAACTCAAGCTAAGAACTTCTCCCAGAGCTTTTTTCAATCCATCATTTGATCATGGAGAGAAGATGGATGTTCCTCTGGTGGAGAAATTTACAACACTCCATAAATTGGGACCAACCCAAAAGCCACATCAGAGACACAGAAAACACACTGTGAACGATCCACCCCTATGGTGGAACACGGCGGTGGTAGAATCATACTGTGTTCTGGCTGCTCCACAGGGAGTTTTGTTGGTGACAAATCAACCATTTGAGCTGAGATGCGTGTCACCTAAAAAAAAAAAAAGTCTTTATGAACAAAGTAATGGCAGCATCATGCTGTGGGCTGTTTTGTTCTATGCATCATGGCAGCTGATCAGTGTCAATGTAAAGGTGGATGGTGATTAAAACAGGACAATCTTAAAAAGAAAACCTCTCAGCAACCTGAACACACAACCATGGATTGGTTTAAGTCAAAGCTTATCCCTTTTATTAGAATGGCCTAGTCAAAGTCCAGACCTAAAAAAAAACAGCAGAGAACCCATTCAAATATTTATATAAACTGATGCTCTTCATCATGTTTTGCCAAACTAGAGGTTTTCTGACTGCAGCCAAGAGAGGCTTCAGGTTTTAGCCTCTGAAAGTAGATCTAGTATCAACGAGCCTCTGAAGCAGTTAGCAGCTACGCCTGGAGAGAAAGGAAGGTGGTTTAACCCAAAAGAGCTGATTGCAAATGAAAGCATGTCTCATTACCTTCCACCTCACAGTAATCCCTTACCAGTGCAGTGCACAGACTTTATGAAGGGTAGGGGCAGAAAGTGTCCCGTGAGGACACTTTGGCACTCGTTTTTTAACAACTGAGCCACAATATGGGCCCCCCCCACCCCGGTGCACGTCAATGTCTTTCACTCTGTCGAACCATCAAAACTTAATGAAGCCCACGGAGGTTTGAGGTTGTACCATCTCAAAGATTCCCATGGAGTTCTAGAGCAGAACTGGATCCTTTCCCTCCATAGTGTTTAGTGCAGGCATCCCCAAAAGTCAGTCCTTGAGGGCCGCTGTCCTGCAGATTTTAGAGGCTTCAATTTAATTCAGTTTATTTCTATAGCGCCAATTCACA
>NW_015151149.1:377525-379667 GCF_000732505.1 Cyprinodon variegatus | reverse complement strand
GATACAAAAGGCAACTGTTAAAGGCGGCCCCGTCCAGGAAACACACAGCCAGGCAGACGAGCTCCAAGCCAGCTCCCATGCCAGAGGATGAAGAGAGCACATCCAGTTAGTCACAGTCAGAGAAACAGGACTACACTGGAAAACAGGCCAATCTCCAACATCCATCCATCCATTATCTGACACGCTTGTCCCAATTGGGGTCACGAGGGGTGCTGGTGCCTATCTCCTGGACAGGTCACCAGTCCATCGCAGGGCAACACAGAAACACACAACCATTCATGCACACAAGAACAATTTAGAGAAGCCAATTAACCTAACAGTCATGTTTTTTGGACCCAGAACCTTCTTGCTGGAAGGCAGCAGTGCTACCCACTGTTGCACTGAGCAGCCCCCAATCTCCAACATCTATAACCAAATGTTTCTCTTCTTCAGCACAGCTGAGTCTAATGATTGCAGTTCAGCAAAAGCCTGTTAATCAGCTATCAATGGAAGTCAGCTGTGCAGAAGGGAAACCTCTAAAAACTGCAGGACAGCGGCCATCGAGAACCGACTTTAGGGAAGCCTAAAGTGACCACATGATTTTTATGGTTGATTTTTATCTTTGATTTTATTTGCACTGTGTAGCACTTTGAGATTTTTCTTAATGAAAAGTGCAGTACAAATTGGATTTATTATTATTATTATTATTAGTGTGTCCCAGTTTCCTCTGTCTATTGGAGATGTAGGGAACATCCAAAGGGAAGCATCCGGATACCCTTTATAGGACTAATTTAATCACAAACCAACAGCAGCTCTACTCTGAGCTTCCTCTGGATGAAACCAGAATGTGGTCCATCCTACAGAGGAAGCTGTATCCTGGATGTTTAGAGTTAGATGTATTTATTTATTCGACAGGGACAGTGTACATTAATAAGCATTCCTGCAAATGGACAAGAATTAGTTAAAAGGCTTCCCCCCCCCACCTGTTGTCCCTGGATAGATCTTAAAATTGTCTACTTAAAAACACAACAGTAAGAATTTTACCATGAAAAATAGAAATATGAAAAGAAATAAAAACAGCTATGTCTTCAAACTTGTTTAAAAATACGGAATAAGTGTTCGCCGGACTACAGATTGTAGGTCAATAAAATATAATCAAACATTCAAATAAATATAATTAAACTATATGTATATATATACATACATACACACATACATGCATACATATATATATGTGTGTGTGCATGTATATATGTATATATGTAAAATAAAATGTTTCTCTTTTAGTTATTTTCAATGTTTTTATGTTTTAATATAGATTTACCTGTAAATCCAGAGATACACCCTTTAGCTCTGTTGAAAAACCAACAACAACCTCAGCTCTGAAACATTTATTTTAAAAATTCAGTTTTCTGTTGATTTGAGTCAAACAAAAGATGTTCCCACAGTTAGTAAAAAGGCTTTGTTATGAGTTAAATCCTGCTAGCTACTGCATCACGCAAACCTCCAGGTGTAAAATGAATGCAGGGAAATAATGAGGTCCGTGTAACTGATTGTTCATGCTGCAGTGTAACCTTCCATTCAGTCTTTTAAACTGAATGGACAGCTATTTAAATTCCTAAAACCCAACACAGCAGATCGTCTGCGGAAGGTTCTTTGTGTTTTGATTGAGAAATTAATTTTGGAATATTTCCATTTGGATGTGATGGTGACTCTGGGTAAACAGTAGTGTCCTTTCTGTCTGTGTGGAAAACCAAACTTGTGACCTTTTTCAGAAACATTTAACGTTTCCACAAACTACACGCACACCTGCGGGTGTTATTAATGCACGCTCCGCATCTGAGCTGAAGCCACAGATGGCAGATAAGATATTCATGTGGAAAAAGCGCACCACGACGGGCCTTACTCCCTACCTCGCATAAACACACGCTCACTTCCTGCTGCATGTATGAGAATGGGAAGGTGTGAATTTCAAAATGCACCCATACTTCTTTGCAAAGTAGATATAATTGATTCTGGACTTTGACATGTGGCTCCGTCATTCCTCTGGCTGCATGTTTAGGGTCTTTTTGTTTTTAGTTGGTTCCTATGTTTTCAGCATTTATATGTCATTACCTCTCTACCATCGGATTTAGGCTTATTAGTCAGTTGTCCCTGTCGGTA
>NW_015151149.1:373062-375474 GCF_000732505.1 Cyprinodon variegatus | reverse complement strand
AGCTCTGGCCCTTCTTATACAGGGCGTTGGTTTCATGAGTCCAGTCCAGTTGATTATCGACGTGAACATCCAGGTATTTGAAACTTGTGGTTTATTTTAATAAATGCTTGAGTGTAATGAAATGTGACACAAAAAACCCAATATGAAAAGGGGGGTTCTAAGCAAATTATATGGTTTGTGGTTGTTCTCTGGTGGATCTTCAGCTTAATATCTCATCTGCTGCCAGACAATCAACATCTGATATAGTATTAAGGGAAGGATCCTAATAAAGTTTTATCTCTCCATTTTTTTTAATATAAGCACTTTTTCTAGCTGTTGTTCTTGCACTTGGTTCGCTGTAGTGATGAATTACTGAGCAAATTAACTGATGTCTTGTGTTAATCTGACAGTTGCTTCCAAGTTTCAGTCGTTCGGTTGTGGTAGAATTATCTTTGTGTAAAAAGTTAGACAACAGCACCACGCTGTGGATAACTTTCGCAACTGCAAGGTTAAAAAAAGAAATCGTGTCATAGAAATAGACTCAGCAAATTAGGCTATTCTTTTGTTTAAAAATGTTAAAACTCATTGTCATCTAGATGTGTACATTACTAAAACCACTAAAACCACAAAAAACATTTTATCACAGTATAATTTCTGCTTGAAAACTAGAGCAAACTCTACTTTTTTCAGGGGTTAAACAGAAATAAAACAATCTTTTTAGTCCATTTAGATACTTTCTGTGAACAACTTGGATGGAAGGGGGATTATGAAAAAATTCAATGTTATATCAGTGAAAAATATGCAAAAACTTTTCACTTTGTTGTAATTTTAACTTCCCTGCAAGCACTGATTTAAAAGGCTCTTCTTTTTTGAGCCATTGTGAAAATAAATGTACTTCCAAAAGCTGCTGTAAGGAAAGGCCAACTTTAAAGTGCTTTTTTTCTGCTTTATGATTCATATTTTCATGAATCTTCTGTGTTTCATCCCTTTAAATGATAACTGAGTGTGAAATGAAAGATTTTTTACAAAATGACCCAACTTTGGTAACTTTTGTCTCCAAATATTTTCACCAGACTCCTTTTTACCAGCACGTTTAAAGCAGCAACATCGCCGACCATCAATGACAGGAATGTCGTTTTCTTTCATGTTTACAATTTTAAAATGAGTATAAAAAATAAGGGAGCATCTTCCAGGGTCTTAAGCATCAACAAGCTTCTGAGGCCCCCAGTCACAGTCAGTTTTAAATAAAGCTGCATCCTGGGTTTACAGCCACCTCTGGGATTTTAAAGGGGTTTCAACCAAAGAACTGGAATGACTCTGAATGTTGTATTGTTTATTTAAACAGGGACGTCATTTTACACTGCCAGGTGTGCCATAAAACACAAAACCAGGAAAAGAAACCCACCCCACAGAAAGAAGACCAGGTGTTTAGACATTGATGGTGCTTCTTTCCAATAACGGCTTGTCTGAACCACTGCCAACCCCCAGCACTCACTTCCACAAGAGCCGATTCCTATGGAAGATTTGAAAAGCAGCCTCTGTGTGTCTCTGTTAACACTGATGTTAGCCAGGAACACCTGGAGAACAAGACATATTGCTGATTTTAACACAGCTTTCTACACCATCATCTTCCAGCATTGGATCAGCAAGCCAGATTCTGCTAATACAGTCTCTTTAGTTTAACTGCAATTTTCTCAGACAGGCCTCAGTTACTCTTGGTAGGAAACAACACTGCAAAAACGAATCAGAAATAAGTAAAAATGTCTTAAATTAAGTGTATTTACCCTTAATTTGAGTAGGTAAATAAGATTATCTGCCAATGGAATGAGTATTTTTACGCTTAAAATAAGATAATTAGATAACATGCACTTGAAACAAGACAATGCAATTGTTTTTTTTCTTATTTTAAATGTAAATTTTCTCGTTCCATTGGCAAAGCGGCTCAATTACCACCTCAATTCAAGACAAATTTATTTATTTTAGGAAAAAATTTATTTATTTAGATTTACATTTTTTTGAAACACCTCTTCCATTGTCGCTGAGATCAGCTTTCAGTCTTCTTCTCATCACACCGATGACTGTTGTGCAAAGTCCAGCACCAATCACAGCAGTGATACGTCTTATCCAGAACAAAGATGAGACGGCAAATAACGAGGAGGTGAGATTTTCCGCAGGCTGGTGCTGATTGACTCCAGGAGAAATCCTCCTGTGCATCAATAGACTATGGCAGGGGGGTCCGAATAAAGAAAATCATCAACCAGTAAAGGTCCATAAAATGCAGGTGTTATTGCATCCATGTTATAAAGTGACTTTTAAATAAAAAATAGAAAGTTTTTCCATTTTTAAATCTAAAATGTTTTTGAAGTAGAGAACAACAATCGTTTAGTTTGGTATATAGATAATTTCCTGATTCACTTTTTTTCATAAAACACC
>NW_015151149.1:355927-371598 GCF_000732505.1 Cyprinodon variegatus | reverse complement strand
ATATATGAAACTTCTGTGAAGTCTGATGTATAAGGTCCATTTTGTACGATTTTACTTGAAAGCACCACGGATTTAAAGGGCGGCCGTAAAGCTCAGAGTAGAAGCGCAGCTGGTGGGGAAACGCACCATGCAAGCGGAACCGGGGCTCCTGAGAACACCGGAACAGAGTCAGAACCGCAGTCTATCGGCTCCTGTCTTAATCAGGTCTGTAGAACACACCTGCTGACATTTAGTCCCGCTGTTCTGATGTGTCCTGGAGATGAAATCCGACCCTGAGAGCATGAGGGTGGAGATAAATGAGTTTCCTGAGCCACGTATGGAGCGGCAGTTCCGCCCTCAGCTGGCGGCTGTCAGCCGGGGGCCCCTCTGACTCAGTCTGTGCTCCTGCAGGGAGATCTGCCTCTGAAACCACCGTAAGTACCGCTCATGTTTTCATATGACGTTAATAATCTGCTGTCATTCTGTGGTTTATTCTGCTGTAAGTCTGATATTTTAATGTTAAAGTGATATTTTCTTATGTTTTAAGACAGACCTAAACATCTGAGAGATCATTAAGAAACAGACAGACTCTGTTCCTTCAAAATAATCTTTTTTTTTTTCTGTAAAAGCTTCATTTATACAGCCTGTTGCTTGATATGCGGTTATTTTCTCACTTTTATTTCAAAAGACATTAACTAAATAGGCCCATTAATGTATTTCATGTTCATTCTAGTGATATAAATGTAGGATTCTCTTTTATCTTTTACTGACCTTCAATTTTCAGTAGCTTTATATAAACATAATCATTGCTTGTATATTCCTAATCCACATTTCACAATATAACCTTTAAAAAGAGAGTTAACTGCATTTGTAACGTGGTTTGAGCTGCAAAACACCCACCGTTCTTTAGTTTACACACATACACTCATACTGAGCCCACTGTCTGTGGCAGCAGTGAGTCAGAAGACTAAGCATGCAGCATCAGAAGCCTGTTGATTTAAAGAAAAAACACCTGCTTCCTCTTGTGTGAGAAAGTACACCAAACAGGTTTCATTCTTACTTGAGGCCCAGAACTGAGATGCCGGACTTGAAAAAATTAGGTGCAAATGTTCTTATGAAACGGTTTAGAGAGGAAGTTAAGGTACCTTTAAAAAACTGAGATTCCATTAATACCTTTAACCACAAACTGCTCCCCAGGTGCCGAACAATGGCAGCCCACTGCTCTCCAAGGGGATGGGTTAAATGCAGAGGTACCCCTTGTACACCCTTTTTTAAAAATTTTGAAACACCATTCATCTTAAATGACCATCAAATGTCCGCGATATATTTTCCAGCACTAACTGAATTAGGCACAGTTAACTTAATGCCACAGGGCTGCATATTCGGTCCTCCAGCTTTTCTGTGAAATGCTGCTATGAAAAGAGATTTTCAGCCTAATTTATGAAAGAAATGTATTGTGCTCACACTTTATGTTTTAGTCTTGACCTATAGAAGTTGTCCAAGGAAAAGTAAAAGGAGAAACCTAGTGCGGCATCCCTGTCAGGAAATATAACACCATTGTCAGTGACCGTAAAGCTTTTTGCTAGCTTTTATCCCATCATGCATGTTTATAATGCCCATACATACTTACCCACTTAGGATAAGCCGATGGCCGCTGGCGCCTTACTCCAGATCTCATTCTTGTACTCTGTGAATGAGACACCTGTCCATTAGAGTGGAATATCTAATGAATGCACACTCTTATTTTGTTGGGGGAAAGTTTAGAGAGACCATTAGACCAACTGAGTTATAAGTTCGGAATACCCAGAGGTAACCAACGCATAAACAGAGTGACCTCCAAAGCTGTTTAAATGTTCATCAACCTTGGTCCTCAAGGCACAGCATCCTGCTTATTTTAAATGGTTTTGCATCCATCCATCCATTTTTTTTACACGCTTTATCCCAAGTGGGATCGTGAGGGGTGCTGGTGCCTATCTCCAGCTGTCAATGGGCGAGAGGCGGGGTACACCCTGGACAGGTTGCCAGTGGTATAGCAATGATGATTTAAAATGATGGCTGATTTAAAATGATTCCATGTATACCTTTAACCCCACACTGCTCCCCAGGTGCCGAACAATGGCAGCCCACTGCTCCCCAATGGGATGGGTTAAATGCAGAGAGTGAATTTTGTTGCTCTGTACTTGTGACAGTGTAAGGACAAAGAATCTGACAAGAAAATTAAATAGTGTGTTTTTTAAACATACTCTAGATCTGTTAACGTGAGGGAAATTTTGGGGGCAGAAATTAGGTAACAGATGATGCTTTAAAGTCCTAGGGAAGTCATATTTAAATGTCAAATCATTCTGGCTTAAACATGTATATAAATATACTCTTTATCAGACAATATTTCCCAAAATTTTGAAAATTTGTGTTAAAAAAAATCCTGTCTTAATATCTGTGTTTATTTTTCCGTTATCTTATATAAGCTAGTTAGTTATACGTCAGCTTGTACAACGTAAATTCTGCCAATCATATATCAACGGTCATCTGTCAATCAAGTTTTCTTCGGTCATAGCATCTTGATTCATATGTCGGAGCTAATATATGCAACGGTTGAAATAAGAATCATTTACTTTAGCATTGAGTTCTGTCCCCGTGTTTACGGGGATGGACGCCTGTGTCTTCAGTAGGCATAGAGTAGAGGCCCGCCTGCTCTGGCAGTGTTCAGTCCTGCTCCAGCAAAGAATCATGATTTTCAGTCCTTCTCCCGCCTGCACCTGTAATACTTTGTCCCGCTACCACCTGCAATTCCCGCATGATTCCGACGTTCGCCTACTGCTCAAGGCAATTCGTGTCATTAGTTTGAGGAATTAAACACGCTGTGCTTAGCTGAACACATTACGCTTATGTCTGAAGCGTTATGTGTTGTTTCACTAGAGGAGCTCTGCTCTTCTGCCATGATCGGAGAGCAGAGCGGAAGAACCAGAACACGGAAGAGCAGAATGGAATAGAGATAATCGAGATTACACATCCGCAAATGTATTCCAAAATGTTTTTATCAACAGATAGGCTACCAAATACAATATCCAGCACATTTTGATGTGTATATAAATGATAGACGTAGACTAATAATTTATGACTTTATTCTCTAGAATAAAGCTCTACACACTCTACTGTCGTTAGCTCTACGCTCTAGCATAGAGCTAACAGAACTGGCAGCGTTGCGAGGCAAGGGCTCAAACATGTACGGCTGTAAGCTTTCTACACCAAACCAAGCTTCTGCCGCCCTGGCGTCCTCTTCCACAACATCTTTGTCCTCTTCTAAATAAAAAATGTGTGACGGAGGAGACTCATCCATGACCTCCAACGCAAAACTCTCCTCCTCTTGCATGTTTCCGCTGTCCATAGCGTTCCTTGACAGTGTTGTTTCACCAATTTAGTGCTACTTGGTCCCAATGTATTTTCCCATTGTGAGCCTACTAGCACTAAGTTGCTAACTGATTATTAAGATTCTTTGAAGAAACCGGTCACAATCAAACTTGCTTGCAAACCTTCCGCCACATCAATCTTGCCCTCTTGATAAACAACCAATCACTTTATTCACTCATGTAAAGTTGGGCACCACTTGGGAGAATTCTGAAATGCAACGGTTGACACAGCCATTTCCCTATGACATTAAAAAGACTATGAAGAACCAAATACAGAGTTTTTTTTTCTAATTGTTTATTAGGAGAAATGGAGGGAGAAGAAATGCTGGAAGACTTCCTGGGAGTGATGACTATTCAACCAGTACAAGTATGAACTTACGCCAACAGCTGGATCCTGGTTGAAGCGAAATATCTGATTTGGATTCCAGTAATCATGATCATGAGGGTCTTCATGACCAAGCATGGACCTTGGTAAGAACTGGAACTTGGTAAGGACTTACTCCCCAGGTCATTTTACAATGTCTTGATTTGGTGCAATAACTGTAAATTCTATTCTGGGTATTTGTGGCGGAATCTTAATATTTACCTTAGCATACAATCCATTAGCATTGTGCGTGTAACTGCTAGGTACATGAATATGTTCCTATTGATGGTAAATGATAAATGGCATGTACTTATGTAGCTCTTTATAAAGTCCAAGGACGCCAAAGCACTTTACACTACATTCAGTCATTCACCCATTTACTCCCACATTCACAGTTTTGGCGACAAGATGGACTGTGGCCATAGTTGCCCAAGTGCTCAGACTGCAAAACATCGGCGGCTCCAGGTCCACTAACCACCAACAGCAGGCATGGTGGGTAAAGTGTCTTGCCCAAGGACACAACGACAGAGATGGACAGAAGGAGGCTCGATCAACCACTACTTCCCAAACCACCTATGATAGGAAGGGATTCATTAGCCCTTTTTAGACTTACAACCTGCAGCAAGTCATTACTGGTAATCTACTTGGTCAGGGTAATGTGTATTAATTTTCGTGGACCACTGCAGTGTGAATAAGGCTCTTACATTACTGGGTGAGGTATGTATTTGCATGTTTACACAAAATCTTGATAGGAATCCTGTTGCCTGACAAGACGTCCGAGAACAACAGCATCACAGACAAATGGGGGAGCATTTTCTCAAAGAAGCAGGCAGGTTTTTAGTGATATGCGGAAACTGGTTGGTTTTGTCTGCTCAGACAGTGAAGTAGTGCACCAACTATGAGGAAGTGTCTGGGACTTGCTTATATTTGGCAAAAGACGACTGGTCTCCAGAACAGCAGACTACACTGGACAAAAGTTAAAGTTTCAGGTTGAAGTGCCCTCTTCACAATTACCTGTCCTCTTCATATTTTGGTGACCAATTGCAAGGTCACTTGCACTTGTCTTTATTTACGTCTTCCCCTTATGTCTGCCATCCTTTTATTTGACTGTGAGATGCACTGAAACTGAAATTCTTCATTCGTTTTTATAAGACTACTAACAAGTGTAAGAACCAACTGTTATGGCTCAGAACAGGGGACCCTGTATTCAAGGCAAGACAGAGTGTGGGATTACTCAAAAACGTTTATTGAAAATGTCTGAAGTTACAGCAGCTAGGACATCAAAGGCAGGAATCCCTGCAGGAGAGAAACGGATGTTAGTGATCACGATAATCTGATGGAGGATGATTATGAACATGTGAGTCACTAACGTGGCTTTAGAGTTCAGTTCATGCCCAGAGAATGAGGTTGATTCCAGCTGGTTGGCTTACCAGACGCAGCAGTTGCCGCACAAGAGTTTCATATGCTGAATCCTTGAAGATTACAGAACTGACAGGAGATCAGATCCAAGCAGATCAATGAAGGCAGGATAATCCAGCGGGTAAATTGAGGCAGATCCAGGTACAGTCCACAAGTAGAATCCAGCAGGAGTTCGAAGACGGTTCTGGGAAACAGATCAGAAAAGGAACATGCAGGCTCAGAGGTCCAAAGGCAGAATGGGTCAGGACCAGGCAATCAGAACACAATCGGTTACACTTGAAAACTCTCAAACCAAAGGCTCAAGAACAATCTGGCACTGATGACTGAGAGCAGGCAGGTTAAATTGAAACTGGAGCAGGTGGATCAGATGAGCAGTCATGAGAAACCGGACAGAGTTAGACAGGTGAGTGAAATTATTAATTAAGTCATTCATCAGTGCCAAGATAACGACATAAACAGTCCCAAAGCCTTTCTTTGGTATTGCTTATCAGCCTTTTCACAGACAGTTGGCTCTATGAGTTAAAGCTATATCCCTTGCATTATACATCCATTTCACCTTTACTGGATTCCATGTACAGATGGAAACCAAAACTAAACCCATCTTAAGAAAGTCCATAAATTCGTTGTCTTAAAGGGAAACACCATTTTTTTTTACATTGGGCCCTTGATTTTATGTCATTACATCATGTTCTACTCACCCATATGAGTTTTGTGTCATTTGGAGCTGTTCTGAAGATATTCCGAGGAATTCCAAGTAACCGGGGATGTCTGGGGGACAGTGATTCGCCTACATGTTATAAATGCGGGTGTACAATAAATGATAAATTATGAACAGTTCAGTTTGTGCCTTCAAGTTGTTGCCCATAGGAAGACGTTACTGTGATATAACCTAACATAATATCTTCAGAACAGCTCCAAATCACCCAAAACTCATATGGGTGAGTAGAACATGATGTAATAAAGTAAAATCAAGGGCCAAATGTAAAAAAAAAACTGTGTTCCCCTTTAGTGGGTTTTGAAAGGTGGAATGTGAGACAACAAACCCCTTGAAGTACGTCCATCATAGACTTTGCATGTAAACTGTCTGCCCCTGATGCTCAGAAAGTGTGTGGTGCAGAGGCGAAGCCAGAAAAGTTTTGTAAGGGTGGCGAGGCAATAACCAATGTTCACTGAGGGTAGGCCGAAAGTGGATAGGCCCCAGAACCTCAGGGTCAATCTACACCATTCCAACAGGAAAATTAACAATCACAACATCCATATTTGCTAAATAAAGACTAACTATACTTTCCTGCAGCCTTTCCTAACAAATAAATGTGTATATTTCAACATCCGTGTTTTCTAAATTAAAGGAATAGTAGAAGCAATTCTTTCAGGCTGGAGTTAATCTTTTCCATTGTCAATACTTACCTACTTATACCAATAATCATGGATAAAATTGATATTTACAAGTACTAATATCTACATAAATTGATTAAATTTATTAAAAGAGTTATTCATCTATTATTTCACAGAAGACTTCTAGATTACTTGCAGACACATTATTTTCTCTTTACCCCATATAACACAAAATCTAGTTCTGAAAAGAGCATGAATTCTGTACTTATCTTTAATATTAGTACATTGCTGTGCATAATTAACAACAGTGTTTTTGTTGTCAAGTAATTGTTAATGTATGAAAAATTTTAATCTTTTGAATACTCCACTTAAACTTGCCACATTTGTATTAGAGGGAAAAATTGTAGGGGTGGCCACCCCTGTCCCCCCATCTTGCTCCGCCCCCTGGTGTGGTGTGACCATACCATTGCACAAGACACTAAAGATCAGTTATATGTAATAAATTACGAATGAACTGGGGGAGAGGGTGCACAGAGAGCAAGTGCCGCACAGGGCAGGCGGAGAGCTGAAATTAGAGAAACAGACAAAAATAAAGGCTAATCTGCGCTAGTTGGAAAGGCTACATTGGGGAGGTTGGTTACTATGAGGGTGGCACTGCCCCCTAGGATAATTCATAGAGGATGCTTAAGGTGATTCGTGCAGCAAGTAAACAGTGATGTATGTTCACAGGAATGTAGTGACGAGTAAAGTAGAGATTCTGAGACAGCTCAGACACAGAGGAAGCAGGCACAGTGTGACAAATGACGTGGCTTTATATAGGGGAAGTGGCTGATTAACCTTGTGGCACGGATAGAAGAACGCTAGGGGACCAAGTGCTGTTTGGGTGAATGCACAGATCTTCTGCTGAGGCTCCCATGGGTCTTGGACCTTGATGAATGATGAGAATCAGTTGTGGGATTGAGTCTGAAATGGAGTTGTTGAGTAATGCTGAGATTGAAGACCAACTATCACTAAGAGTAGAAGGCTGCACCATGGAGCTGTGTGGGTGGGGCAGGGCAGAGGAGCAGCACACAACTTAAAGAAAGAAAGGACACTTCAAAGTAACCCCTACCCAGTCTATATCATAGGCCAGGGGCCATCAAACAGAGGTAAGGAGCAGCTGGAAATCAGTCCAAAGGCACCAGCAGAGAGAGCACCACAACCCTCTCAGCTGAGCCCCCCTTGCTGGTGCTAAGTCAGGAGAAGAGCGGAAGGAGAACGGCTGTATATCGGAGAAGCCCACCAGGGAGACAGAGTAGGGGAGAGGTGGTGGCTGCCCGGTGTCTGCTCTGGAATTATGATGTCGAAACAGTCCTTCTAGGACTAAATTCACCTACAATCCTTGGCAGAACATTCCCCACTTCATCCTATGTTAGCATGATCTCTTTATCCTGCATTTTTATATAAAACAGCTTTTCTCTACTGCGTCTTTCATTCTGTACACCACAGCCACATCTACTGTCTGATTTGGCTTGACCCGAATGCAAACAACTCCTGCAAATGTCACTTCGCCTCCTTTGCAGGATCTAGCTTTGCTTAATTTGCAAAAACCAGAAAATTCACCCAGCTAGAATCAGGACTTTAGCCTCACTCTGCTTTGCAGTGCCCCCACTGAAAATGGGGGACACCGAATGATGAATAGCAGAGTCACAGTGAAGGCAATGGTCTTTCTTCTGGACTAATTTTTACTTTTGAATACTCCATAGTCGCAAAGGTTATACTTTAACAAAGATATGCCAGTTGTTAATGTTGAAAGGCTTAAAAAGCATAATATCGGACCTTTAAAAACCCTCCCATGTAGGTTAAACTTACTGATTTATGTTCTTGTTGTACTTCTATATGATCAGTATCTGCACCCTGCTTTAGGTTCATAAATGCATAATAGGTGTTTTCGAGACCTCTTTTTTTAATCTTGCAGCCTGCTTTCAGGATTAGTTTTCTTATAGAGAGAGCCATACCACAGCTTGTCTGTGATTGCTGCGAATGTTCTTCCCTTAATATATGACTTCAAATTCTTTTGAGACTTCTTTAATCGCTCAGCAGACTCATAAACTTCTACAATACTCTTTCTAAAGGCATCCGGCACTTTTTGGATTTCACTGTTGTAGTCTCTCCAACTTCAACACTTGGAAGCACCAAATAAAGAACAGTTGTTTTATCTTCTACTCCTTATGTGCTAGGCCCGTTTCTAATTTAATGGCAAATGTTTAGGTTTTCTAATTTGTGTAAATTTTACAGTAGATTGTGTGTCCTCTATCCCAATGGAGAATTTGAAAGTGAACTGTATTAATAAGTCCAAATTTCTAAATGAGATGGCTAAATTGATTTTTCATCTGTTTTTTGTGTAAAATTCCCCTAGATAGTTTTATAGACTGGAAGGGTTTCTCTGCAGCAAAGCCACATTTTCTGTTTTAATCAAGCTCATGTTGAACACAGAAGAAAACATAGTGCAGCTGTGAAAGATGCATCTCATTTTTTTTGCATCTGATGGTTACACACCAGAGGGGACTTGTAGTAAAGGAACCAGGGAGGGTATGTTAAAACGTGTTTCCACAGGAAGCGCAGAAACCCAACTGGTTTCCTGTTCACTTCCGTGACTGCACGGCTGTCAGTAAACACGTACATGTACTGATCTAACTTTCCCGCAGGTGAATAGCATTTCAGATTGTAGTGATAAAGTAAGTTTTAGGTCAGTTACATTTAGTTCAGAAGTTGTGTTTTTACATTAAATTAATCTTCAGATGCTGATTGACTCTTCAGCACCGTCTTGATACTAATGTCATTAATGCTCATATGAAATCTAAACTTAAAGAAGCGTGACTTTATGAATGGAAGTAGTTTGAATGAGCTGCAAAAGGTCTTAATGGAGTTCCACAGGGCTATGTGGTTGGAACCATAATTTTTACTTTCCTACGGGTTTTCACTTTGTAATTTTTGACATAAAAACAAGAATCCTTGGTTGAGAACTAAAATAAGTTAATGCATAACATTTTTTAAATGCTGATTGGACTGTCTTCCAAAAAGTAATGTGAGTTAAGATTACTTTAACCTGAGTTTTTTGTCTAGAATCTTTAACTTTTGTCCAGTGTAGTAACTTTTGTCCAGTGTCTATCACTGACAGCTTTAAAACTAAATAGACAAATTGAAACTGCTCTATTTTTATTTTATAGCTGCTAGTTAAATAAGTATAACTTTTGTTTGTTTTCCAGAACTTATTTAAATATAATTGCATTATGTTTCACTTTGTTGCTATACATTAAAAATACGTATGAGCATTTCTAAGCCATAACCAGGCCTTGTTGGGCTACTCTATAAAGCTTGGAACTCAACGCTAATCCAGACATTTTTAATTGAAAAAGCTTCCTGGATGGGAAGTTAAACGTCTTTAAACTTGGGAAAACAAAGTCCAGTGGTTTGTATTTTTTATCTTTGCAAACTTTTTTGGAACATATGAGTAGAATGCATGTAGAAGTTGTTTTCTGTATGTTGCAGATTTTTATGTTAATAATGTATTTATATGATGCAAACTTGGCGAAAACATCACTTTTATCACAGGTGTTGTTTTTGGGTCCGTATTGGACGCAGATTTGTTGTTTTTGGGGTTACAGAATCCAAACTGTTGACTCTAACAGACCAAGGGAGTTTCCTTCCTAAATATTTAGAACTGCTTATGTATTTTAACTAAATCCTTTATTTATGGTGTTATTTAAGTTGTTCATGTAAATTTCTTCCCAGATGGATACTTAGTATTTAAATATGGAAGGGTACAATGGGCTTTTTTCCCCTCCTGACTGCTTGACTGGAAGGTTCAGGGTTTAAAGCAGGAATGTGAGGTTTGTAATTTTTTTTCTCATTACATGCAGTTTTTGTACCATATAAAAAATGGAAGCTAGAAGTAAGTAGAGACCCCCTCCTTGGTGTATACCCTCCATTGGGGTCCTGGACAGACATTTATAACAAGAGTTTAAAAAGGAAAACTTTTTTCAAGGGTCAAATTAGTGGAACCAACTTTATATGCACAAAAGGCGTATTTTTCTTGACCCTGATGTATGGTAGCAGTATCTTTTTTTAGTAAGTGAAATTAGAAGACCCTTCAGCACCCAAAAAGTTTTGATTAAAAGCTGCTGTCTGCTGGACTGGCATGTTTTCAGTTTAAACCGGGTACCCCTCAATTGTTTTTATTGTATTTTTATATTATCAGACTTAATATTTATACTACCACTAAAATGTGATTAAATTTAAGTAAGACTGATGATTGTTCACCCTTTTTTCTTTTTATGTGACTGGAAAAAGGTACATTTTAAAATATTTTTTTTCCATTACTAAAACCCATTAAGTTAGTTCCTTTCCCTCTACTTTCACATCATACAGCTTTACCCCCTGTCACACTATGGAGTTACTGAGTTTATAACTTATTGTTTAGTGTAGAACTAAGGTGAGGTAGACATATTTTCTCCTAACACTGACATTTTTTGAGGCAAACCTCAATTGAAGGATCGTAATTCTTACTTTCGGTCACACTCTTCAATGAAACTGTTTTCACTCCTTTGTGGTTATTACTTCTCCTAAACCGTTGTCATTTTTATCCGGATGTGTTGCCTAATGTGTCAACGTTTTTCTGAAGAAAGAGATGGGCTTTTTTTAACAAAGATGCTCAGATCCTGTGTTTATGAAAAACTGTGTGTAGTGAGGAAAAAGTATTCAACTATTCACCCTAGTTAAATAAACAGAGATTGGGCGTGCAGGTGGACCCATGTATGGAGGCCTCAGTCCTCTAAGCGGCCGACCCGGGTTCATATCCTGCCTGGGGTCCTTTGATGCATGTCTCTCCCCCTCTCTAATACCCCCTTTCCTGTCAGCCTACTGTCAGAAAAACAAGCCACTAGTGCTGTAAAAAAACAAACAAAATTAAAATAAACAGAGATTGATGGATTTCTCTCAGTCTGCACTTTATTTTCATATCTTTGCAAAGAGAGAACAGTTCATCATACAGCCCTTATGGCTGTATGATGAACTGTGAGAAGGTGGTCTGGGGGAAATGTTCAGCGGGAATCAATACATTTTTGTAAATAAAATTGTCATTTCAAACTTCGAACCTGTGTGGTAAAACAGTTTTATTTCACTGATTTATTTTGAATACAAATTTAGACCACAAATAATAATAGCAAACAATACAGCTTTTAAAAAATATATATTAGAGCTATTTTAAGGTCTACATATCTACAATGAGTTCATATCGCAAACTAGAACCATTTCAGATGATGACATGATCACTAGTCATGCGTTCCATTGGTGAAAATGTCCCCCGTCAAATTGACGGCCAGTGGGAGTTCCACTAGAATCTGAATTCTGCGAGTACTAGTGTTAAGGCTCAATCAAGTAAGGTCCAGAGGGCTTTCTGTGGTGTAATGCTCTTAAAGCTTTATGTATTTTGTGACAAGTAAAAGGTGCAAAATTAAAAGGATCTCCAGAAAACATGGAGATAAAGTTATTAAACCCTTAGTTTACATGGTATAAAGGGATAAACCATCATGGAAGGATAAGGAATAATGCAGTGTTGCATTAACCTCAAAACCCTAAACGTGGGAAGTGTTGTCTCTACTTAGTCTCCTACTTTATCACCAATATGTCAATGGTTCACATTTCCTAAATGGACTTACTGTTATTACTGTTACAGGAATGTCTAAAACGCTGTTTTATGCTGTATTCTGTCTATATAAACAGTACATATAGGACATTAGTAAGAAAGAAGTGCAAAGAGCAGTCAGAATACTCTTGGTATGTGGCTTTTAGTGGCATTACTACTTAAGGTCAGATATTCAAATATGAATGGAATGCACCTAGGTCTTAGTTAATTAGATACCAGGGTGAGAAAGTAGGATGGTTTAAGTTCTGTGATGAATATAGTAGAAACAGTTTTATCTCTATCACATTTACATAGCAAATGAAGCTGTTTTATGGTTTCCTTGGATTTTCGATCCAGACGGATCAAATTGTGGATCCGGGCAATCCCAGGCCATCAGTCAGCAGGCTCAGGACAATATCAGCATCATTATCAAGATAATTCCAAGGCAACAAGCAGTTAAAACCTGGTGTGAAAGACATTACTCATAGGGTACATGTTCCTATATACCCTATTGTCGGCAAAATAAATATTATCGATTTGACGAACTTCCTCTGGCATAGTGATGTGTTGAGTTTATCATGTTCATAGAAGTCAAATAACTTGGCAAAAAGACAGTTCCATATGATCTCTGTCAGATTTGGGTCAGAAATTATGGACAAAAATTCCAGCCGTTGTCAGAACCTCCAGACCAGCAGACAGCAGCGGTACTCCTTTTTATCTAAAACAAAAACTTTAGAAGAAATGATGTCATCAAAGCAGATATAATACAACAGTCATGGTTTGAAAGGAAAAAGACACAAAGTTTGGTGCATATAAAGTTTAGAATGGTAAGTTGTTAAGGATTGCAAAGTTAACAGACATGTACAGCAAGTGAGGAGGGGGAGGGACAATATTGAAATAGATTTCCAAGACTCCAGGCAAAACAAAAAAAGAGAGATGGCAGATTGTTAAAAGTTTAGTAACAGCACCTCTATTGCACCAATGAGGCCCTCGCCATAGGGAAAGGTTAAAGAGTCAAGACCTATAGCTGCAGACCAGACCCCAAAATCCCATCCATGCAAAAATTCCTTGGAGAGAGATTCCAGTTAGAACAATGCATCCTCTAGTTCAGCCATTAAAAAAAGGGTTTCAACACTCAATAATTTATTCATAAGAGCCAAGGCATATGAAACATTATTTTTCTTGTAAAGCTTTAACCATTCAATGTACAGGAAAGAAAATTCCAGTCTGAATTCTGAGCCAAAAAATTCAAGACCAGCCGACAGCAGTGTAACCGCAAAAACCACAATCCCCACACCTGTGTTTTTTGCAATGAGTCACCCTGACTGACCGCATGTTTGTCGATTGAATGGAAACAAGCCAGTTTTTCCACATTTGTAATGACAGTTTAACACCAGGAAGATAGAGGTTGATCCTCTGACATAAATGCTGTTTATTTTCCATTGTTATATGTATGTGCATATACCTATATGATTCACATAGAGGGCAAAAAAAAAAATATATATACTTTTAGCAGTTTTGTATTTGTAAGCAAGGTTATTTCTTTTCTATCTGATAAAGTTTAGGTTTAGTTCTCTGGATGTCAGATTCCAGGTTTGGGTTTGTCTTTTCTGTAACATTCCTTTCTTTGTGCCGGGCAGTAGTTGCTTTACATCTCATCCTTCCTTCTCTAATCCCTGAAACCAGTTTGTGATTGCCACAAGTACATTTTGTACACTGAATGGAAAGTTCCAGTGTCTGCCTTTGTATTATTTCCTTATGCTTATCCCTCAGGGCAGGTGATTGTTTTTTTGCTCAGAAAAAAAAAAACTACAAGGAAGATTTTCTTGCGAAATGTTCTATTAAAAGTTATCTTCCTTCTTCCTTCTCCAGTCACATACCTGACTCTACCATTCAGGTTAGGCTTTTTTTTCTCTTTTGTTTGCCTCAGGCACATGTTGACAACATAGTGGAAGTGCATTGGGCTCTGCAGGAACTTAAAAGTGAGGAAAGGGTTAAGTGAAGCCAGTCTGAGGCCTGTTGCTACACGCCCCATGTGTTTTTGTGAAAGGGAGGATTTCAGTATTTTGTTCATCCCTGCAGTCAGTTAAGCCTCTGATCATGTTTGCTTCCACATTTTTCTGTAGATTCGGGGTCTGCTTTTCACGCAGGGCAAAATTCCGAATCTTCACGGTGAGTTTAAATATGACTTAAGCTGACATCCTTTCGTAAAGTTTAGACAATAAAAGTTAGTTTTTTGCTGCTTTCATAGACAGAAAAGCTTTTTATAATTGAGCCACTCCTCTTCCACGCGGCCATTATGTGGAACTAACTTCTGTACTTCCTAATGTTTTACCTTCTGCTGTATATGTTGACGACTTCTGATTTTATTACTAAATTACTCAAGTGTTTACAGATTATGGAATGAAAACATGTGTTTGAGCTTCCCTTCTGTGTATGTCTGGATCTTCAGTATGAGTGCGGACACTAACACTGTTTAAATTTGGGTTAGGATATATCCCTTATATTTTGGTGTCAGGCTCCGCTACATTCCTCTTGAACTTAAACACATTTTCTTTTTATTTTGTCAGACTTTACACTGAAAAAGATAATGCAACCGCTTTTGGCATTTACTCAATCCTATTTAGTTGTTTTATGTTAGCAGGGTGGGGCATGAAACAATTGTGTTAAAGTAACTAAATGTGTAAATGCCAAAAGCGGTTGCATTATTTTTTTTTCAGTGTAGCAATTGATCAACACGGTATTGTATTCTTCATCTGTATTCAGCCCATCTGAATCAACACTTTGTAGAACCTCATGTTCAGTGGATTGAATGAAGATTGTCAGTGAGCATCAGTTTCTTTGGTTGTATGTTTAGGACTGTTGTTCTTCTAATGTGAGGGTGAAATGACTTCAGTAACCATGACGACAATGGCCATACACAGCTGGATGAATCAGGCTTTCCAGTCTACAAAAAGGGACTCTTTTCCTGGGGAAGCTAAGGTCTTTAAACATCTGTCTGACGATGCCGAGGATGTCTTATGAGTCTGTTGTGGCCACCGCGATCTTCTTCGCCGTCACGTGCTGGGGCAGTGGGCTGAGGGTCAACAAATGACTAAACAAACTGACCAGGAGGGCTGGTGATGTTGTTGGGGAGGAGCTGGACATGTTGATGACAGAGGAGGATGCTGTCCAGGCTTCAGTCCATCTTGGACAATGTCTCACACCTTCTCCATGACACACAGACCCAGCAGAGGAGCTCCTTCAGCAGAAGACTCCTCTTAACCCAGATGCACCACAGAGCGCCACAGGACATCATTCCTGCCTGTGGTCATCAATCTCAACAACGCCTCCCTCAGAAATTCATGCAACCCACCTCTGTAATTCAGAGTCAGATTACAGAATTATTGACAATTTATACATTTATTTATACTTTTTCTTATTTTTTTGCACATTACTATTATTTCTGTGTATGTATATATACATGTGTATATATATACATGTATGTATGTATGTATGTATG
>NW_015151149.1:350803-355693 GCF_000732505.1 Cyprinodon variegatus | reverse complement strand
GTGTGTATATATATATGTGTGTGTGTGTGTGTATATATATATATATGTGTGTATATATATATATATATATATGTGTGTGTGTGTATATATATATATATTTGTGTATATATATGTGTGTGTGTATAAACATAAACAGATCTCATCAATCAACTGAAGTCCTGCTAATCATCTGTTTTCCTGATTCAGGTGTTTTAAATCAGAGACAAATTGAAGTTGCAGGATACCACCTCTTTCAGACTGGAATTGCCCCCCCCTTCTCTAGGATTGTCTTATAGTTAATGAAATATGATTTCATAATCGTATCATTATATAATTATAACTGAGTCAAATGCTTTGACAATCCTCTGTACTCAAAGCGTAACTGGATCCATGTTGTTGCTTCCCTAGAGGAAACATGACACCAGAAATGTTTTATTCATGTTTCAACTTGCAGCAGCTGAGTTGTTTTTTCTATGAGTCATGTTGGTGCAACAGCCACACCTGAACATGTCTCTGATAGCAGGGGCTGGGTGCAGTCAGACCTAGTATAGCTAAGTACAAGGTATGTGGTTCGTACAGGGCAATCTGCATTTATTTGATTTAACTTTTAAGAAGTTGATATAAATGCTTAAAAATGTTTAAAAGTTAGATAAAGAGCATAAAGGTCAGTAGGAACAAAGAATGGCTCCTTGACAAACCGGAGTGGAACAAATGATGGCACACCATCATTATTTTGTGCTTAAAGATAATTTTCTGCTGATCGCCACTGAAGGGTAACAAAGATGCTGATACTGATATGAGTCGTACTTTAGCTGGAAAAACAAAGACTCTAAAATTATTCTACAGCTCTAAAGACACAAGGCTTGACTTGGCATTGAGGTGTGGAATTAGTCTGGTAAACAATTTGATGGAAAGAGGTTGAAATTAAGCATGGAAGGATCATTGGGCAGGGAAGTTGCTTGCATTCTAACTGTATCCCACTGAGAAAAATTGGTTTAAAGGCCATTGAAAGGACGAGATGATGTACGTCCAAACTACCTTCAGATCGTTGAAAAAACATTGAAAACTGGGCTTGCAATGTCTTTTTAATGTCCAATATTGGATTAAAGTGGAACAAAACCAGATTGGCCAAACACAGCGCGATTTAGATAAAAAAAAAATGATTTTTTTAACTATATCAAGACTATGCAGACCGACCAGATTTATCCTAAAAAAACAATGTCTAAATGCCGCCTGGTGTTTGGGAGGAGTATCTTCATTATGTAAGAAGCTCAAATGTCTATCAAACAATTTTAAAAGACTAAAGGACCATCTTAAGGACCTCAACATCTTATTTACAGACTCTCTGTTGAAAAAGTAATTTGACAAAGATAGATACTTTGGTTTGTTCAAAGTAAAAGTCCTTTTACTTGAATTTTACTCTTTATTGCGTGAAAAATATACCAAAGATTCTGCATAATTGTTTAACACGACCAAAGAGGTTTTATATATAGAATAAGAGATTCAACAAACTCAAGAATCTTTATTGTCATAATTTATTTTTTGTCGAAAGTTGGCTCAGAATGCACATATATAGAACACAATGAGACAAAAGTAAAGCACATGGGAGAGGATGTCATTGAGAGATAACAATCAAAGAAACCAACAAATGAAAACCATAAATATAACAGCTGAAAGAGATGAATACCTCTTTACTGTTGCTGTTCCGTTGAATTAGATAAGTAATTATTTAAAAGTTAACATTAATGCATGTATTGTATTTATAAGATAGGTACAAATGCCCTAAAATAATCTGGCAAATGTTCATCTTTTAATTTGGCAGATTGATTTTAATTAAAAGATACAGTAGTTTCCTGTTAAAAGGTAGATTAGGTGCATGAATAACATAAAGTAAGGATGATATTTTTGGTATTAGAGAGCAAAGACTTGACTTTAAGTCACCCCTAAAAAAACTCAAAACATGACTGTGATATGGTTTAATAAAAAACTTAAGACATGATGGAGTCTAGATTAATGACATGAAGTTGACCTTGACATTTCTGTTCAGCATGCACCAAGTTCGATCCAAATAAAAAAAGCTTCTCTTTGTATGTGTGTCAAATCAAATAGGAAACCCTTCAGTGTACAGACTTAAAGTGTCCTTTTACATTTTCTTTTCATCTCTCCAGTCCAGTTCAGTGTGGTCCACCAGTGTCATTTCCAGTTACAGCAGTCAGGCTACATCCAAAGGTAAATTATAACTTTTATTCATACTATATTGACCTGATCAGGATATTACAATCCCGCTGAATCAAACCCCTACAGATCCATGTTACCTCACCTTCATCTCTCAGACAAGCAAACCAATCAGGTATCAGTTGTTATCAACCAACTCCTTCCTGATCAGTCTGTTTTCTCCCCTTAGACCAACCAGAAAGTTCATCTGACTTCCTGCCGTTCTCCACTTCCAGATTTGTGTTGCTTTTGTACATTAAACATGAAAAGACACTGGTTCTCCATCTGATTCGGCATATGGGTCAAAAAACTATAAACTAACATGACAGAGCGGGTGAGCCTCCCTCTTTTCCAGTCTCTAGGGAGGCATGATGGCTGGATTAAGGAGATTCTACCTTTCACCGCCCTCAATCGAGGTCTGCAGCTCCCTACCCCTACTGCAAACAGTGCAGCTCTGTCTCTCTTAAGGAGCTTGGTTCCAGAGCCCAGGCTGTGTGTACAGTTAACCCAACTATTTCTGGCCGGCAGCAGTCACCCTTCCCCTTAGGCTCATTCCCTCCATAGAGGTGATATTCCCCCTCCCGGTAGCTAGGTTAAGTGTCTTGGGATCAGTTTGCAGAGGCTCCTCCTCTTATTCCCCCTACAGGTCCTGGGCCACTGGGTGATCACCTCACATCCCTTATTTGAGCACAATGGCAGCCCACTGCTCCCCAAAGGGATGGATTAAATGCAGAGAGTAAATTTCTTTGCTCTGTACTTGTGACAGTGTAATGACAATAAAAAGCTGAAAAAAGAAAAGAGAAGATGGGGTTTGGGGGGGCGGTAAGTATGTTGTTCATGGTACGTACTTGTTGTTTTAGCCGTGATGTAATGACACATGTTTCTTCCATCTGGTTGAGTTACACTTTTAGCTTCTTGCCAATGCAGCTAACTCTCCAAGCATGAACGTTTACTCCCTTGTTGACTTTAGATCTTAGCTTCCAACTTAAAAAAGAATTGCACTGCCTCCTCCTACACCAGCTATGGTGACCACAGCCTTCTCAATGACCCGCCCCCTGCCTTTGCTATTTGTTTGAATTGATTGAATTGTGTGATTGACACTCCAGCTCCTTTAGTTTCTTCTGTACCGCATGGAAAAACAGTCTAGCAACTAGCGTTGAAACGCGAGCAATTCCAGATAATGTTCTTCAACTTGTGATGTTTATTAAAAGAAAACAAAAATAAGAGAACATCCACATTCGTATAATAAAAACTCGTTCAAAAACTGTGTTGCTTGCAGCATATCTGTTTTCCCTCAGTCCTTACGTACACATATACAATTACAGCATGCAGGTAGCCCAAAAATATGCATTTCAAATTGCATTTCTATATTCTATGCTTTTAATATTAGAGTTTTTTACACTTAAATTATAATCTTAACAACAGACAAATTATCAATCTTGTATTTTAACCCTATAAATGAATTTGTCTTACAGGAATGATAAAAAATTGCCACTCCAGAGTAAAAAAAACAACAAAAAACCCTAGTAAAATAAACATTTTCCAGTTGAGGGAGAGCAATGCCCACCCTTGCCCCGGGACTGTAGTATAGAAATAAAGATTTATTATTATTTTAAGAAGATCATCTGTCTAGATATTGTGTTTGAATGCAAATGTTGTCCATGTTGGCTCCTGATATGGTACCCCTGAAATTCTTAGTTAAAAGTTAATTATAAATCAAGACACCAAATTATTGCAAAATGCATCTAAAAAAAATACCTTAGACTTTCTCCAGCATCAAATCCATTTCTAAAATGTAATATAGTTTTCTTGTTTGTAGCAAATTACCTTTAATGAATTTGCATCAAAACAGATAAATCTGCTTATTATATTCATTGCCTTAGAAAACATGCAACTTTCGGTTCAATGTGAATGTTTTCTAAGCCATAACAAGGCTTTTGTTTGAGCCATTATATAAGCCTGGAACTCAAAAGCTAATCCAGACATTTGGAATTGAAAAAGCTTCCTGGATTGGAAGCGAAACGTCTTCAAACTTAGAAAACAAAGTCCAGTGGTTTGTTTTTTAACTTTTTTATTTTGTTGGAGTGATAATGACCTGGATGACTGAGAATCTCCACCAGCATTTATTGCCTTCAGTGTTCTGTCTGTCATTAACCTGCTGTGTATCTTAATCCTTCTTCTTTCAGATGTTTCTCTGCGCTACAGCTTCGGACGCCCCGTCCTCTCCCTGCAGCTCCCTGCAGGTCAGAAATGCCGTTTCACTCTGACGCCGATGTTGACCACTGTGGACGACTTGCTGCAGGACATAAAAGCCAAGGATGTTACTGTGGAAAGCGCTGCACTGTTAAACAAAGGTAAACATCTGTAGAGCACGGATAACAACCTTGAGTCTGCTTTCTGTGTTTGAGGACATCCTTCCTTATCAAGAATATTTTGTTGTAAATCAGGCACGCAACACGCTTTATTACTAACCTGGTTTTTCTTTTTGCAAACTGACCTTGATTAACCCATTTAGGCCTAAAACGCCTGGAAAAAACACCTTAAAAACCTATGGCCGATTTTAAAAAATACCCCTAAAACCTGAAGTTTTTCTGTAAATTCAGCAACTGTGTCAACGCCTTGTAAATTATTGATATCTCAGCTTCTGTAGCAGATAGAACTCAAAATACTGGTGAGCTTTGAAATTCTTCCAAAAAA
>NW_015151149.1:345128-349347 GCF_000732505.1 Cyprinodon variegatus | reverse complement strand
GAGTGGCTCACCAGTTAGCCTTCAGGTTTAACAGTGGCGATGAGTTTGTGGCTAGGGTTAGCGGCTGATATTGGTGGGTGGACTTTAACCCCCTTGATTAACCCTAACCCCTTGTTGACTGCACAACCAGTCCTTAAAACTATTACTGTTTTCCTCAGATGGACAGAGGATCTCCTCCTGCACTTTGATGGAAACTGTCCTCATTAATGACTTTCAGATCCTCCTCAATGACAACACGTACAACGTTCGCTCGCTTGGACAAGGTAAAACCTTCTCTCGTCTGCAGGGGGCACTCAAAGCACTGATGTTTATCTTCATTGTGTTTCATTCATTCCATAAATCCACCTTGTGTTTGTCCGTGAGGCTCGTCCAATGAGCACGTGCTGGGTTTGGATGACATGAAGTACACGGTCCACCTTCTCCACGCTGCTCTGAGTCTTCCTAAGCAGTTACATCTCAGGCATTCGGAGCTGCTGGTGGAAAAGGAGAAGCTGACACAGCAGCTGAAGCCACTAGAGACTGTAAGACGTTTAGGACTCCTCCTGTTGATGCTACAGTCCCTTCCCTGTGACCCTCTGGTTCAACAGTTCTTGGTCCCATTCTGTTTTCAAATCAGGTGAAAATGCTGATGGCGAAGGAAGCAGAGAGTCGAGCGACCCTGCTGGGTTGGGTGGGGCTGGCCTACCTATCTCTGCAGGGGGGATTCCTGGGATACCTCACCTGGTAAGCAGCTACACCCCACAGACTAACTCCCGCAGCTTCACCAGCCTTTCACTGAGTTTTTGTCTGAATCTGTGCCAGGTACGTGTTCGCCTGGGACGTAATGGAGCCGGTCACCTTCTTCATATCTTGCACCACAAGCATGATCTTCTTCGGCTACTACATCCTTACCAAGCAGGTCAGATCCAGAGGTTTGGGATGCAGCTTTGGTGGACATTAGATTGGGGTTTCACATCAAAGGAATGTCTCTGCAGGATTTCGTCATGCACGAGGTCTGGGATCGTCACTTCCTGCTCCACTTCCACAAGAAGGCGTCAGTGGAGAGGTTTGACGTTGATGAGTACAACAAGCTGAAAGACAAGCTTGCAAAGGTGATGGATGTGTTTTTAAGATGTATGATTTTTCCTTTTGTTATTTTAAAAGCTTTTTAGTAGCTCATTAATTTACACCAAAATGATTAAATGTTTCTTTGCCACGCTGTTGCTCAGCTCTGGAAAGAGCCGTTACCATGGAGAATGAAATATATTTTGTCCAGTTTACAGGATGCTTCTAGAGTATCCTTCATGGCTCATATTTCCCATGATTCATTGAGTGTATAAGTGGATTGGTAAAGCACTATGTTTTTCTTAGTAGCTGTTAAGTTAAATATATTTGTCTGCCTGGCTGTGTGTTTCCTTTTACAGCTTCTTTTTCTATGTCTGCTTCTGTCTCCTTGAACCCCAGTCGGCCTCGGCAGATGGCCGTTCACACTGAGCCTGGTTCTGCTGGAGGTTTTTTCCTGTTAAAAGGGATTTTTTCCTCTCCACTGTCGCTACAAGCATGCTTGGTGTGACGGATCCAGGTAGAAAAAGGGTCCCAGCGTTCTCGCGCACCTCAGTCTTCTACCTAGTCCAATTTCACGAGTCGTTTTCCACAATGGCGGTCATGCAAACAAAACAAGCCAATAAGGTACCAAACAGGAAATACGCATAGAGTAGAGCGGATGTTGACCAATCAAATTTGCCTGCCTTGTGAGTTGCTTTTATTGGACAGGCAAATTTCAAGATGATCAAAAGCAGACAGTGTTTGCGTTCAGTGTGAACGCACCATTAGGCTCTGCCTTAACATCCTCTCACACAAAGGATAGCTGCTTATCAACAGAAAAGAACGTCAGCAGGTCCCTATGCTTAACGAGCTATGGTAGGAAGCATCTTGCATCCTTTTCCTCCCCCTTCCTTACTTCCAGCACTATTCAGACAGCAGGTATCATGGTGACTACTAACCACTAAGAGTCCTTTTTGGTGTTGGATCGATAAATGAGTCCAAAATGATGAATTCAATGCAAAATCTGGTGTCAAAATGAGTCATCTCCTGGATTTGAGATTTGCAGACCCACAGGAGCTTATTACGTCCATCATTTTGTGTCCAGGTGGAGGACGACCTGCAGAGACTGAGGAGCGCCATTCAGCTGCAGCTGCCAGTCGATCAGATTCAACCTCAGAGATCAACCTGAACTTTAACCTCCATCCCCTAAATGACATGTTTGCACTTTTAGGCATTTGTTTATTTTTTATGAAAGCTGATTAAAACATTTTCTCGGATGAGACAATAAAGTAAAACACTGGTTTCTGCTCATCTTTATTAAGAGCTTTAATCTTCCGTTAAAATTCTTTATATTAAGATTTAGGAAAAAGGTTGAAAAAACACTTGATGTCTCGATAAAATAGGTGATCAATCAGAAATATGCCAAAGATTTCCAAGATTTGCTGAAAACATGCATAAAATCCCAGAAAGCAATTTATATTTTATATAGAAATCCACGTCACATTTCTTCAGGCCTGGTTTAAAACTGTTCGATCAGATTGAAGGAATCCTGATAAAGGTCCTGGAAATCATTCAGTTACATCTGCTGGGATGCATCCATAAGACCCACCAAACAACCTGCTAAGCTCCATGTTTTATCAACCTTTGTAGCCTAAATGTTACCTTATCTCTTTCCCAAAAAGTAAAAAAAAAAAAAAAAAGAAAATCCACTGGATTTTTCAAGCTCTGGGTTTGTTCTGGTAAGAAGTTCAGTTAATCTTGGAGTCTGGTCATTTCAAAAAGTCTCATTGGCTAAAAATGCACAAACACATGATTTGGGAATATATAAAACTCTGCAATATTTTACAATGCTTTTAAGAATTTGAGTCTGAAAGTTTCTTTGATTCCTTAATAAATCTTTATTTTTGTTTGCAGACTTTGAACCATTTTTTATTATGGTCATCTGATGAAGGAAGAGATAGCAATGTCTGCCTAAAGACTGGGCTTACAAACAAATCAGCAGCATGTATCAGGGATCGGTTAGACTGATGTCAAAACAACCGGTATGAGCATAAAGATCCTCTATCGAACGATCACTTGTTGCATAGTTGTAAATTCCTTTATATGCTGTTTTATTATGAACTAAAAATATAATTTGAACACCACAAAAATGCTGAGACAATATGCAAAAAATCACAGTCTGAATGTATTGAAATAATTATTATTTTCCAAAATTTTAACAGCGATATGAAGCAGAACAGTGTTTTCTAGGATCGGGTTAACGGGTAAAAGTCTCCAACAGGGTGATGGGTTTGAGCTGCAGCAGCGATGAGAAGCTATTTAGGAATTAAACCTGGTGACTGCAGACCAGCCGGTGTGAAGTCGGATCCACTCAAAGTAGTGTGCAACCTGCCAGGAGGAGAAGAAACCAGAGTCAACCTGGTCTCCATGCTATTTATAAACTCCTAGGCAAAGAAAAGGGGGCGTTACCTGTGTGTAAACTCCTGGGAACCCCTGCTGCCCACATCTCTCCCCCCAGCTGACGATGCCCCACAGGTAGGACACCCCGAGCTCATCCTCACACACCAGAGGCCCGCCGCTGTCGCCCTGACACGAGTCCACGTTGCCCTCCAAGTCGCCTGCACACAAACCAAACCAGCTCATTAACACCACATCACAGCTACTGGCTTCGGAGGCCTTGCCGGCACTCACCTGCACACATCATCCCTGGTTTAAAGCGATCCCCGTAGGCAGATTCACAGCCGGAGATGAGCGACACGTTGGCCCACAGCAGCACCTGAGCAGACCTACCATCTGTGCAAAACAATCATAAACAAAAACCAATCAATCAGACTTCACAGACTTAGTCTGTTTGGGGTTCAGCTCAGCATTATGTTCTTTATTAAAAGAAAGTCTTCAAAACTTCATCATGGATTTACCTTATTGTCGGCTAGATTTTTGTTTTAACGAAATAAAGCCTTTAATTTGCTTTATGTTTGCTGTGTTTTCTCCTACAGCTCTAATTGGATGAAAGTGCTACAAAGGTTTACTGGGTCAGCTTCGTAAAATCAGCTATAAACTCATATATTCAAACCACTAGTGAGTTTTTTCCAGTTGCTTCCTTCTGCAAAACTTATGGAAGCAAATCGTTACCATATTTCAAATGACCTGCAAATCAATGATGTGGTTTATCACTTTAAGAATGGGGCTGCATTGC